>NW_024868568.1:60852-81463 GCF_013358625.1 Macadamia integrifolia | reverse complement strand
CTTGGTGATTCCGACTATTCAAGGGTCGACCTTTGGTGAAGACCTAGCATCTAATAGACCCTTCGGCTGGAGCCGAGGGTACACACTTGGTGGATTTCTTGGCGATTGACTACTGAAGGGTCGACCTTCGGTGAACCCTTCGGCTAGAGCCGAGGGTACACAACGAATTGCTTGGTGATTCCGACTATTCAAGGGTCGACCTTCGGTGAAGACCTAGCACCTAATAGACCCTTCGGCTGGAGCCGAGGGTACACACTTGGTGGATTGCTTGGCGATTGACTACTGAAGGGTCGACCTTCGGTGAACCCTTCGGCTAGAGCCGAGGGTACACAACGAGTTGCTTGGTGGTTGACCATCGAATGGTCCACCTTCGGCCAAGTCCCAGATCCATGCGACTGACAAACCCTTCGGCTGGAGCCGAGAGGGAAAACACTTGTAAAATATTGCTAGTAATTACAGGGTCGGCCTTCGTCTGACTTACTAACAGGTCGACCCTCGGCCAAGTCTCGGGGCCATGCGCCTAAGGTCAACTAGGGTTTCGGTCCTTTGCAATTATTTATGAATCAAAGACATCATCAAATGAACAGATGAAAAAAGATGATTGCATTCATTAAAGCCCGAAGGCAAGGATTACACATAAAGCCCGAGGGCAAAAAAGTTGCACAAAAGGCCCGAAGGCTGGTTACATAACAAGGGGGTGGTCTGTGCTGAGGCCCGAGGCGACCTCAAGAAGCGTCTGTCGGGTTCGCGGCCTCGTCTTCGGCTGGGAGAGCCTCCTGGTCCGAACCTCCACGGCCAGGGGTCGGAGGGACTTCCCTATGCAGCTAGACCTCGCCTTCCTCGCTGCAGCCCCCACCATCGGCGTCGGCAACCTCGGTGGCCGATGGAACCGCCTCCACATCGTCGTCCTCGAAGATGAGGCCGCTGTCTTCGAAGGAGACCCCGGGGTAGCGGCCGAGGACCCAATCTCTGACCTCGGTAGCGCCCATTGTGTACCCCGGGGCGATGGCGTTCTTGATCTCCTCCCTGAAGGCCTCGGAGGACCGATACTTCTCGACCCCTCGGGCATCGGCTTCCTGAATACGTGCCCTCACCTGTGATTTTAGCTCCGAGAGCTTCCGATCGCACTCTCGACGCTCGAAGGCTAGGTCCCTCTCCAGGTGCTCCACCTTCTCGAGGAGGGTGGTGCGCTCGTTGTCTAGGGAGACCTTCTCCCTCTCGCTGACTTCAAGCTCTCGACACATGGCCTCAGCTCGAGCCGCCAGCTGACCCATCTGATTCTGAGCCTGCACGGAGCACCGAAGGTCAGAATGAAAAAAAAAAATAATACAAGTAAAAGAAGGCAGGGGGACCAAAGCCTACCCCCGCCATGTAGATGCATGCGGAGGTGATCAGTGCCGCCGTCCCTTGCTTCTGGGCTTCGGTGGCATCTCGGGGAAGACTCCCCTTCATCACCAACTCTCTGGCAACCCGTCCGACGGCCAGAGTGTCGTCTTCCTTCACCGACCATTGTGGGACGAACCCCACCTCGGCCCTCGTCGACGAGACCTTCGGGCCTCGGGAGGCAGCGGCGGATGAAGGGTCTTGAGCAGGTCCGTCTCTGCCAGGAGCAGCAAGGGCTTGGACAGCCTCGACAGTCGACCCCTCCACCCTGGGCCTCTTCTTCGGGGTCTCGGAGGACGGTCCCGTCTTTTCCTTCCTCTTAGACTTCGGCTATTGGGGGGCATCACGTGCCTTGGCCTCCTTGATCTTTGCCTGTCTTGCCGCGGCGGCGGCCTTAGCCTCGGCTCTGGTAACTTGCACTGTATGAAGAAGCAAGGGTATTAGTATGAAGGACCGACCCTCGAAGGAAACAGACGGAGGCTAGCCTAACTCACCCGGGCTAAGCCCGAACTTGAAGAGGATGGCGTCGGACTTGAGGCAGTCGGCCTCGACTGGAGAACAGCCTTCTTGCCGCCTCGCCATTGCCAACGACTCCGCGTCTGCCCCGAATAGGGCAGAGGCGGAGTTCACATCCCTAAGGTCCGGGATGTCCCAGACCGTGCCGAAGGGCACCCCCTCGGTCGACTTCACGAAGAAATACTTTTCCTTCCATCCGTGGATGGAAGTCGGGTAACCCTTCAGGAGCCGAAGGTCCTTTCGGGGGCAAAAGTAATACCAACCCGTAAGTCCCTTGCAAGCCTGAAGAAGGAAGCAGTTAATGAAAAGTTGAAGGGAGAGGGGCCTCTTGTGCCGAACGAAGAAGATGACGAAGCTTAACGCTTGTCGCCACCCGTTCGGCGTTAGCTGGGTCGGGCTTACCCCATAGTGCCGAAATACCTTGGTAAAGAAGGGGTGGAGGGGCAGTCGAAGACCTGCCTTGAAGGCCTCCTTGTATAGGCATAGCTCCTCGGGGTTCCGATAGCTGGCTCAGTCAGAAGGTCTGGGCAGACGGAGCTCAAAAGCATCCGAAACGCCGAAGGAGGCCCTCAGCTCCTCCAGTTCTGGTTCGTCCATCGTGGAGACGATCTTGAGGGCCTCAACTTCCAGGGGCTCCTGGGTCTGGGCTCGGACGTCGAGCACCCTCTCCCTGAACTCCTCGCCGTTGGAGCCACCCATGGACCCCGACGGTGAGGCCGCGGACGATGAGTCGCGGGAGGAGGGAGAGTCGGTGGAGTCCGAGGACATCCCTCGGACTTCCCCAGGACTCCTATACCTACGTTTTGGCCTTGATCTCTCGCGGGACGATGGGCTGTAGCCCGACGAGGAAGACATCACTTACTTGCAGTGTCGCTAAACTAAAGGAGGACGAAGACGAGGGCTAGAAGGGAGTCCGAGGCCGAAGGTGAGCTCTCCGAAGGGAAAAAGAAAGGTTGCCCCACAAATGGCCCCCCACACTATATAGATGGGGGAAGGGCGGTACGACTTCCCGAGCATTAATGGCACCACCACGTCAGGGTACGAAGCCTCGAGGTTCGCGCCCGAACGGACCTAGCAGACGGTCTCACCTTCGGTTGGGAGTTGGGCCAAAGCCGAACGGACCTGACCGAGGGTCCCACCTTCGGTTGGGAGTTGGGCCAAAGCCGAACGGACCTGACCGAGGGTCCCTCCTTCGGTTGGGAGTTCGGCCAAAGCCGAACGGACCTGACCGAGGGTCCCTCCTTCGGTTGGGAGTTCGGCCAAAGCCGAACGGACCTGACCGAGGGTCCCTCCTTCGGTTGGGAGTTCGGCCAAAGCCGAACGGACCTGACCGAGGGTCCCACCATCGGTTGGGAGTTCGGCCAAAGCCGAACGGACCTGATCGAGGGTCACTCCTTCGGCAAGGGGCTCGACAAAGTCGAACGGACCTGACCGAGGGTCCCACCATCAGTCGGGAGTTCGGCCAAAGCCGAACGGACCTGACCGAGGGTCACTCCTTCGGCAGGGGGCTCGGTAAAGCCGAACGGACCTGACCGAGGGTCCCACCTTCGGTTGGGAGTTCGGCCAAAGCCGAACGGACCTGACCGAGGGTCACTCCTTCGGCAGGGGGCTCAGAAAAGTCGAACGGACCTGACCGAGGGTCCCACCATCAGTCGGGAGTTCGGCCAAAGCCGAACGGACCTGACCGAGGGTCACTCCTTCGGCAGGGGGCTCGGTAAAGCCGAACGGACCTGATCGAGGGTCCCACCATCAGTCGGGAGTTCGGCCAAAGCCGAACGGACCTGACCGAGGGTCCCTCCTTCGGTTAGGAGTTCGGCCAAAGCCGAACGGACCTGACCGAGGGTCCCTCCATCGGTTAGGAGTTCGGCCAAAGCCGAACGGACCTGACCGAGGGTCCCTCCTTCGGTTGGGAGTTCGGCCAAAGCCGAACGGACCTGACCGAGGGTCCCTCCTTTGGTTGGGAGTTCGGCCAAAGCCGAATGGACCTGACCGAGGGTCCCCCCTTCGGTGGGGAATTCGGCCAAAGCCGAACGGACCTGACCGAGGGTCCCGCCTTCGGCAGGGGGCTCTGTAAGGCCGATCCGAAGCGACTGAAGGTCTTTCTCTCTGTCGACCCCAAGCCTCGGTCACTAGTAATGCCAAGGCCGAAGGAACAAGTCAACCAAAGAAGAAGATGTTGGTTACTCCCACAGGAAGAAGCTCCTAGTGAAAGTAAGGGGGCTCCTGATATAGCCAAACTGACCTCTCGGTGGGGGCAATGACACGTGTCGCCTCTGAGACACATGTCCTCCGCCAGACGAAGGTTCCAAGAAACCACTCACGCTCAAGCACGCTCAATCACCGAGGCACGCTCGCAAAATCACGCGGGATCACGTCGTCTGCATGAGGGGAATATTCCCCCCAGAAGGATGGACGTATTCGAGTGGGACTCTAAGAGGGAAGAAGGGGGAAAACCCTAAACCCTAAGAGCTATATAAGAAGGCACAGAAGAAAGGGGGAGGTAAGTTTTGATACCCTCACCATTACTCCCTTATTGAACTGTGCGGCCGACCCTGACTTGAGCATCGGAGGACTAACCCCGGACAAAGCTCCGGGCCTCCGTCGTCTGTGTTTGTGTAGGTTCGACTAGCGGGGTATTTTTGGCAGCAACAGATTGGCGCCGTCTGTGGGAACGACGGTAATGGTGGGGAGAACCTACAACCGAAAGAGGACGAGAGCGACGTCCAACATAGACATGGGGGAAGGACCTTCAGGGGAGCTTCCTCCCTCGGCGGAGACAGGACGAGAAAGGGGCCATGACGACCGGGAAGTGTCCGTCAGATACCAGCGTTCGGCCGGATATTCAGTACGTGAAGGCAGCGACCATCAGCCTCCCGCAGCCCAGGAGTACGTAATGAAGTAGCAGTTCGAAGACCTCCAAGACAAATATAACCGGATGGCCGAGACTATGAGGGAGGTCTCCAAAGCTGTCTCCCACAGGACCGGCGGAGCACCCCCAGGTCCCCACGTCCAGTTTGAGAGGGCTCAAGATGAAGACCGAAGCAGTACGGGATCGACAAGGGCCGGTCGTGACCCTCGAAGCCGAGCAAGGGAGAGTCCCGCGCCCCGAAGTAGGACGCGACGCGCCGCCAGAGACCCGCATGGGGATCAGCAACAAGGAGACAAACAGAGGTCTGAGGACTCGGGATTAAAGAGGATGATCTTAGACCTGAAGGACGAGATCAGAAAGGTGGCAGAAAACCAGACGGGGAACCGCGAGCCCGACCTCACCAATGACACGGCCTTAGCTGATGAGGTCATGAGGAACCCGCTCCCAGTCGGTTTTCGCCTACCCAAGTATGACACTTATGACGGGTCAGGGGACCCCATCGATCACCTGGAAGGTTTTAAGGTCGCCATGCAATTCCATCGCGTCTCAGAAAATATTATGTGTCGTGCCCTTCCATTGACGTTCAGGGGGGCGGCGAGGCTGTGGTACAACCGACTGCCGACGAAGTCAATCCACAGCTTCAGCGACCTGAGCTACTTCTTCGTGAAGGGATTCTCTAGTAGCCAGCCCCTCCAGAAGACTACGTTGAACCTAACCAACGTCAAACAGCAAGAAGGGGAATCGCTGCGGAACTACATGATGCGATTCCAACAAGAAAAGATCACAATCAGGGGCCTAGACCCGAAGGATGAGTTCACGGCCCTGCTAGGAGGCGTCAAGGACAAGGAGTTGAAGAGGTCCCTGGCGAAGCATACGCCTAGAGATCTGATCGAGTTGAGGGCGCGATGCGATAAGTACATCCAGATGGAAGAAACCCTCCAGGCTGATGAAGAAGTCGAAAGGAAGGCGGCGAGGAAGAGGCCCTCAAGGGTTGATGATAAACCTGTCGAAGAAGGAAAAAGATGAAAGTTCGAGCGCAGTCGGGCCCCCAGTCCACCAAGGAAGTTTGAGAGGTACGCACCCCTGAACCGAAGGCGAACAGAGGTGTTAATGCAGATAAAAGATTCCCCAGATGCCAGGGCCATGAAATGGCCAGGAAAGATGGGGCGACACCCCGAAAGACGCAATGGGGACAGATATTGCCACTTCCACAGGGATCATGGCCACGATACCGAGGACTGTTGGCATCTCAAGGGGGAGATAGAAGGAATGATCAGAAGGGGATACCTGGGCAGATTTGTAGACCGGGAGAAGGAGGGGGCCCCTGATGGAAACGACCGGAGGGATAACCGTCAGAGAGATGGTAGAGGTCGTTATGAAAGAAGGGGGCTCGCCCGCAGAGGAAATCAAGAACAACGAAGGAACCAGACACCCGAGGAAGCTGACCGTCGTCCTCGAGAGGAGAATAAGAGTCCGACCAGAGTTATAGCGACCATCTGTGGAGGCCCAGCCACTGGAGAAAGTTCGGTCTCTGCTAGGAAGGTGAAGGCCTATGCGAGGAGCGTCCATATAACAGAATGGCCAAACAAAAAGGTGAAGACGGGGATGGTTATCTCCTTCTCAGATGATGATCTGGAAGGGGTACAAACCCCGCATGACGATGCCTTGGTCATCACCATGACCATAGCGGATTGCAAAGTGAAGAGAATCTTAGTGGATAACGGCAGTTCAGCTGATATCCTGTTCCTCGAAGCTTTCCGGAAGATGGGCCTCGACGAAGGAAAATTAAAGAAGGTCGAGCACCCGCTGCAAGGATTCTCCGGCGTCCCGGTGAAGGTGGAAGGGTCGATTGAGTTGCCGGTTAGAGCTGGCACCGGGGATCGCCAGGCGACGGTCATGATCAACTTCCTGGTGGTGAGCATTACATCGGCATATAATGTCATACTAGGAAGGGTCGGGTTGAACCTGTTAAAAGCCATCGTCTCCACTCCCCATCTCAAAATGAAGTTCCCTACCGAGAATGGCGTCGGGGAGTGTCGGGGCGATCAGGAGACATCCCGGAGATGTTACGCCACTACTCTCTGGGGAAAAGAAAAGGCGGGCGAGGCACTCCCAATAGAGGATCTACGTGATGATGCCAGTTATCAACGGGGGGAGCCGGCCGAAGATTTGGTGCAAGTTGAAGCTGAAGAAGGGGATGACACCCGGCAGTTCCAGATTGGGGCTACCATGCCAAGGTCGCAGCGAGAAAGACTCATCTCATTCCTACGAAACAACGCTGACGTATTCGCCTGGTCGGCGTCGGACATGCCCGGGATAGACCGAGAGGTGATAGAACATCACCTGAATGTTAGCCCAATGAAAAAGCCGGTGCAGCAGAAGAAGAGGACGTTCGCCCCAGAAAGACAGAAGAAGATAGACGAGGAAGTAGAAAAGTTACTGAAGGCCCGGTTCATCCGTGAGATCCAGTACCCGGAGTGGATATCTAACGTGGTAATGGTCCCGAAGGCAAACGGGAAGTGGAGGATCTGCATCGACTTCACCGACCTGAATAAGGCATGCCCGAAGGACGCATACCCCCTGCCAAAGATAGACCTACTCATCGACGCCACGGTGGGATACGAGGCGCTGAGTTTCATGGACGCATACTCGGGGTACAACCAAATCAAAATGTCCGAGGCTGATGTCCCGAAAACATCCTTCATAACTGAAGGTGGGTTGTACTGCTATGAGGTCATGCCGTTCGGACTAAAGAACGCAGGGGCCACCTATCAAAGGTTGGTGAATAAAATTTTCAAAGGACTGATCGGCAAAACCATGGAAGTGTATGTGGACGACATGCTCGTGAAAATCCTGAAGGCGGAAAGACACATCCAAGACTTGGAAGAGGCGTTCCAGGTGCTGCGACGGTACGGCATGAAGCTGAACCCGGCAAAATGTGCCTTCGGAGTAGCCTCGGGGAAGTTCCTCGGCTTTATCGTCTCAGAAAGAGGAATCGAAGCCAACCCAGTCAAAATACAAGCCATTCGGGACATGAGGTCACCCCAGAATGTGAAGCAAGTCCAGGAGCTGACGGGTCGGGTCGCCGCCCTCGAAAGATTCATGTCTCGGTCTGCAGATAGATGCCTTCCTTTCTTCAAAGCGCTGAAAGGGACCAAAAAGTTCGAGTGGACGGAGGAGTGCAAAAAATCTTTCGAACAATTGAAGGAATACTTGGCCGCACCCCCGCTGCTGACAAAGCCGAACACCGGGGATGCCTTGCAGCTGTACCTTGCTGTATCGGTAGTTGCTGTAAGCGCCGTACTGACGAAAGAGGAAGGGAGGCAACAACGGCCAATATACTACGTCAGCCGAACCCTTCTAGAGGCCGAGACAAGATACCGAAAGGCGGAGAAAGTGGCGTACACCCTCGTGACGGCGGCAAGAAAGTTGAGGCCATATTTTCAGTCGCATACGGTATGCGTACTCACCGACCAGCCCCTGAAGAAAATACTGCAGCGACCAGATATGTCCGGTCGCCTGGTAAATTGGGCCATAGAGCTGGGAGAGTTCGACATCCAGTACAAGCCGAGAACCACAATTAAAGCATAGGCCCTCGCAGACTTCATAGCGGAGATGGCGATCCCCGATGACCCGCAGGAATCTGCCGAGGAACGAGGAGATGAGGCTTGGACACTGTATGTGGATGGGGCTTCCAACAACGACGGAAGCTGCGCAGGAATTGTGTTGGTAAGCCCCGAGGGTTTCAAAGTAGAATGCGCCCTACGGTTCGACTTTGACGCCTCCAACAACGAAGCGGAGTACGAAGCGATAATAGCCAGAATTAATCTGGCTCGGGCTTTGATGGTGAAGGAACTAGTAGTGCATAGCGACTCCCAACTCGTGGTGCGACAAGTGAATGGTGAATACGAGGCCAAAGAGCAGAGGATGGCCGAATACTTGAACACTGTGCGAGAAAGGTCAGCGGCTTTCAAGGAATTTGAGGTAAAGCAGGTGTCACGAGAAGAGAATGCTAGCGCAGACGCACTATCACAGCTGGCCACTTCTAATTTCGCAGAACTTGGACGAGCGGTGTATTTCGAAGTACTACCACAGCCAAGCATCGAGAAACCCCGCGAGGTGTTACCCGTAGGTGAAAACGGCCAAAGCTGGATGGACACCATAATAGAATACCTCAAGGAGGGAAAGCTCCCAGAGAACAGGGACGAAGCAAGAAAAGTAAGAATGAGGTCAGCGCGCTTCTTCCTGAAGGATGACACGCTATACAAGATAGGGTTTACCTCACCATACCTCAAGTGCCTGGATTCTTCCGACGGCGAGTACGCGCTCCGGGAAGTGCATGAAGGGATATGTGGCCAACACCTTGGAGCCCGGGCCCTGGCGCACAAAGTACTAAGGCAGGGCCTGTACTGGCCGACAATGAGAAAGGACGTAGAATCACTGGTCAGGAAATGTGTCAAGTGCCAGATGTTTGCCCCCGTGCCTAGGCTACATTCTACCGAGCTATCGTCCTTATTGTTGTTTTATGGTTGTCCTTGTTGGCAACTCGGCCACGTGGCGGTGATGACGTGGTCAGTTTGGGTGACGTGGATGAAAATGATGACATGGCAGTATCCAGTGTCACCGATGAGATAACAGAGCAGCTTGGTATGCATGGAGTGGTTTAATACATCATTAATAGGTGGTGCGGGTTTCTTGGTCAAAACTGGCAAAATTGGCCTATTTACGATCGAGGGTATTTTCGGTAATGAAAATGACATTTTTGGAAGATCGGTTCTTCATGAAAAATATAGATTGTAATTTTCCTAGTCCAATGCATTTGATTTCGTCACATTCCGATACCGTATGAAGAAGTTACGGCATTTATGGCAGTCAAGGGTAGTTTCGGCATTGAAGATGAATTTTTTAAAGGAAGTGTTCTACATGTAACAATACGACAAAAATACAATCTTTCCAACGGTTCTGATTTCATCGCATTCCGATTCCGTATGAGAAAGATACGTCATTGGAAAGGTGTAGGGGCATTTTGGTCTTTTTACATGGATGATTCAGATGATTGAGTCTTCTGAAAAGTCGTAGAGCATCCAGTTACGATTCCAACGCACTTCGTTTCATATCGATCGGATATCGTATGAAAAAGTTATAAGCGTTTCCGTAAAATCGGTTCGAAAATCCAAACCGAAAATCCATCAGTTGCTCTCGGTGTTGGGTGGGTTTTTCGGAATTTATTTTTGAAATTCGAAGGGCTTTTGTGTAATTTAAAGATTTTGAAGGTCTGAGTTGCAAGGGGTCTTTAAGCACTGAAACATATGGAGGCAGGGCTTGATTGTAATAAAGAGAAGTAAAGGGAAGTGAAATGGACGGCCAAGATTCGACTACGTAGGCTTGATGCCCATCCAAAGGCTGCTGAGATTTTGGTGTGATATGGACGAGATAGATGCTTGCGCGTGGGATTTGATTGGTTAGATGCATAATTCTTGATGCACTGGCGCTACACTATATCAAGGTATGTTATTGTGTTTCGCGCGTGTATAGAAGGTATAAAAAGGATTCCGATCTTAATGATCTCATGAAATCTGATTAAAGCCATCATGGAAGATTCGGATCCAACGGTCAATATGCATTTTCACTTTTGTGAGTGGGAGACAAGCTCCCTTAAAATCCGGAAAAGCAACAAATCATAGATCGACAACACTTCTGACGATGTCAGCGCCTACGTCATGATGACGTCATCGAGATTCAAATCTAACGGTTTGGATCTGTTGTCCGTTGGTTTAATCGGACGGCTTGGATTATAAGATCTCTTATATGAGATCTACGGTCAGATTTCGCCCCTGTTGCGGGCGCCGCCGGTGTAGCCTACGCCACCCGTACGAAGATTCCATTTCGGGCTATCTCATTGCTCCAACTTCAAAAGGTCATATCTCCCTCATTTTAAGTCGGATTTGAGTGATTCAAGTTGGAGATTCTTCATCTCTCCGAGCTCTACACATCTGAGGGAAGAAATCAGGCAGATAGGTTGCTGAGGTGGTCGGAAAAACGAGTTGAAGCTCGTGGAAGGCTAAATGTTTGAATGAAACACTTCCATCCTCTTGCACTTCATCCATAGCCACCATTAGAGGCTTAGGAAGCTGCTGGAAACCAAGGTAGCAAGTCCTATTGGTTGTTGCCAAGAGAAAAGAAAAGAAAATAGAAGAGAAGAGAAGAAGAGGGAAATAGATAAGAAGTTTTTTCCTCTCTTTGTGTGTGTGTGAATGTGAATGTGAATGCCATTGTTACTCCATGAAAGTAAAGACAAGGAGAAAAGAAAGAAGAAGAAGAAGAACCTAGAATTTGGTTCTTGTGAGTTGCTTCAAAAAACCCAAGTGCCAACCGGGGTTGAAGCATTGGCGGCACCGAGACAACGTGATTGTGGTCCGCATCAAGTGGAGATCGACATTATTGCATCCCGACGGTTACTCCTTGCCAAGGTAACCTCACTTTTGCCAAATTTCCATTATTATAAATCATTGTAGGCAAGATGTTTGATAAAATGCCTAAGTGATAGTTGTAGTCTATTTGGGGGAAATTTGCATGTATGAGTGCTTCACTATAGGGCATTGTTATAAGCCCAACTTTATTTTATTCGTGTTCAGTGGGTGCTGGACACAGGGGCTATGTGTTCCTTGGTAGGTACAACTACCTAAACCTATTTGCCGTGGGTGCGGCCTCTCAGATCATTCTGAGAAAACTAGGGTGAAGATCTAGCCATTGTATGTCATTGGTGGAAACTGGGAATGTGTTCCCTTGGCTGTGGGTGCAGTCATAATTAGTATTGAGTAAATGCTGAGCCCGACAGTGGGCATTACTCCGTGCATGTAGGCAACTGGCCGAAGCACGTATTTCTTGTGTTGTGGATGTGTATGCTCGTATTTGTATTGTGGATTGGAGTGCTTGGCTGCAGAATGGGTGTGTACATCTGGTAGACCTGACCACTTGGTGGTGCAGTGTGGATGTGCATACGACTGTGTATGTATGTGACAGTGATTACCGTGTGAGGTTTATGGGACAGCTCTGGGCAGCAATACATGTTATGTGAGTAAGTTTCATGCAACAGTAAGAATGGTCAATAGTATACATAGCAGCTCTGGGCAGCATCAATAGACTGTGCTATTGAAGTGAAAATAGTGATTGCCACATCAGGGGTACAGTTGGAAAGTGAAAAAATATTTGGCACACTGATTCACCCCCCCCTCTCAGTGTCAATCGGGACCCAACAGCTAGTCCAATTTCTGGGGCTACACTGTGAATGCCCGTTTAGCTAGACAGTCTTAGTAAGCGTGGGCATGGTATGGTTGATAATCGAGCCAGTCGGTCTTGGGCTTTAATCGGGCTGCCATAAATGGGCCTTAATCGGGCATTAACCGAGCTATAGACCTATTTAACTTTAAACGGCCTTTAAATGGGTCCTCTTTAAAATTGGTCTCTTAAATGTGCTTGAAGAGCAATACTAATAAAATGTGGCAAAGATGGGCATAGCAAAGAAATATCCCATAATTAAAATGGATTAAGCCAAAGATGGGCATAACAAAGAAATATCCCATAGTTACAATGGATTAAGCCAAAGATGGGCAAAACACCAAGTTATTAAGGTACTTGGTCTTTAACCCATGAAACACAAATCAATTAGACTATGCCTACACAACCCAAGTTTAGCGAGTTCAAATCAATTAAATTATGACTAAAAAAGATGAATGTTCAAATAACAATTACCACCATCTCAACTGTACATATCACATAGTAGGGATGTCAAAACCTAGCCCGAACCAATAAAACCGATCAAAATCGATCGAAACCGATCGATAAAACCCAAACCGAACCAAACCAATCCGATGTTTTGGACTAAGGTATGTTGGGACCGGATGAAAACCGTTTCAAACTAAACCGATCAATAACCAAACCGAAGGAAACCGATAAAAAAATAAATGATTATGAGATTATAAATTGATGAATTAAATCTCCATTTTTTTTTTACTGTAAAAGGATTTGTTACAAATCAATGAATATTAGCACTTCTGCCTCACATTGTTTTGAGAAGTCCAGCCCTCAACATAGCAGGCAGCAGCCCACACCATCAAGCCATAACAGCTCGGAAGCCCACGGCCGACATGCCCAGCCCGTATCAAAGGCCCGTATAGAAAAGCGAGCCCAGACCAATTGTAGCCAGCCCCTGTATGAATTACATGACCATGGTTGGCGCCAACTACAAGGCTGACTCAGCCTTTTAGAAGGCTAGAAGTTTTAGCATGGAACCCCTTCAACCGATGGCTATTGTTTTGAAGATCACTGCGCTTTCTTTTCCCCTTTGCATTTTTGTGTTATTCGGTTACATAGCTAGTAAAGAGTGTTTTTGATTTTTTCAATCCATAGCTTCCATATTAAGTCGTATCAAAACTTTAGAGGAGAGAGAAAATCTGTGATGATGCCCAGCCCAACAGAGGTGCACATCTAGCTCCCATGGAGGACATTAACGTGAGAGAGAAGTAACAGAATTTCGGCAATGTATTGCTGAGTTGACTCTTGAGAAGCAAGCTTTCTTAATCCATGTCTTTTTAGGATTTTTAACTTTTGTAATGAACGTGTATGCTGAGTACAATAATGTGTGAAATCTTAGGGATATAAGTGTACATTTTGCCCCATTTTGGATAGTACTACTTTTATTTTTTTTGTTTTTTTTAGTTTCTAAGTCTACAAGAGAAAGTGCTTAAAGTGAATCAAGAACCAGTCCAAAGGTGGGACCCATTCATTGGTACCACATCATTTCTCCTACAAAATCCTGAAAATTATTTTCTCGCATTGCTACCTCACAAGATCTTGAAGATGCTATGCAGAGATTCCTTTATGATTTAATCAAGATTGCAAGATATTGGTGAATATTGTAAAAAAATAATAGAATTTGTTAATTTTGGAAACATATTCTCTCTTTCCTCACACAATATCTCAGAGAATGAAGATTTTTACCAAGATTTAATTTAATTTAATTTTCTTTCTTTTCTTAAAGAAGACTTGTAGAAGGAAGGAGGCAAGACAAAAGCCCTATAAAAGCCCTTTCCTCCCCCCTCCTATTGATTATTATTCCCCTTAGTTTATTTTCTAGTTTATGCTTAGTTTTCTTCTCTCTCTCCCTCTTTCACTCTTTAGTTTTAGCTCTTCTCTATTTTTGCTTTAATCACTTTTGTAATAGTTTTTTATGTCAATTAATGCAAACACTCTTTTATTCTTATTCAACCTTTTATATTTATGATTTATGCAATTGAGTTGTAATTTTTAAAGTTATAGTTCTAGGCTTAGATCTAGGTGACAAGATCATGAGCCATGGAGCATTTTTTTTTTCAAGTTCAGGTTTTTTTTTAAGATTTGTTTTCTCTAGTACAAGAAATTTCAAATTTGGTTTATTTCAGATCTGGTTTTAGTACTGGTAGTATCTCAAATTACCCAAGCTTTTAAGTTCAATCATTGATTCAAGTAAGTAGGCTCCTTTAGTAGTCTTCTCTCCCCTCTCTCATTCCCTCTTCTGATTACCATTTTTTTCTTAATTTAGAATTTTAATTTCAGTCGTTACATTATTGCTATCCCTTTCCCCCAAGGTTCATGGCTAGTGTATGTGTTGGCTTTGCCCCTCTTAGCCATAAAACTATCAATTTATTGCTTTTATTTTAATTATTTCCCTTTCCCTAAAGCTAAGTAGAGTAACCCTTGTAAGAATGACTCTCTGGTCAAGTAGGGAAGCTCATATTATGATGCATCCCTTGGGCTAAGTAGAGAAACCTACTTGTGAGTCTCTCTTTAGCTTTCTCCCATTTCTTTTACTTTATTTTGATTTTAGCATTTTTTTCTTTATTTATTTATTTATTTTTAAATTATGTGGATTATTTATTTTCAATTATTTATTTATTTAATTTTAATTGCTTGGTTTGCGTCTTTAAATTCTTAGATGACGAATGGTTAAGACGTTATTTTAGATACATATGTTTAGGACGGTAATTAGAATTAGATCATCACCATTAATTGGTTCACTTTCATATTATTAAAAAAAATAAAAAAAATAAAGTGACGGTTCTTCTTATGTTCGACCCGTAACTATACTAATCTGTACACTTGCGATTATATTTTAAATCCCAACAGCGAGAACAAAGAATTACAATGAATTCCCATCTATTCTTAATTAATTTCTTTCATGTCTTATATATTAATATTTGACCATATAAAATTTTCAATTTAATAAATGTGACCATATGCATGAAAAATGACTTCATTCATTCCCTTTCAAGAGGCAGGTATTGGGTTCCCATCCTATTGCACGCACTTTTAAGATCCCCCCAACCCCCAAGTTGTAGCCTACCCTGGTGGCATTGTATCACACTGTCACTCGATTGAATTTATCATCTATGAGTTCATAGTCAAACAAGGCTGCCATTTTGTCCTGTTTGTTCTCTTGACAGATTTCTTATCCTCTTACCCAATCAAGCCTCCTATAAGTGGCCAAACTATTCATGAATCTATCATCTATGAGATCACAGTCAAACACTCGTGAGTTTTTCCAATTGATAACGTAGGCAGTGATGTCAACGATTCTTTGGCATCACTGGAGCGGCAAAAAGCATAGATAGATGCAAAACAAGAATTATTTCCTTGGAGCCCAAGTGAACATTTCCATTTTTTCTTGTACGGAAGACTATTCAGCAACCACTCAAATCTCTTCACTTCTCTATATACTTACAAGTCTAACAAGCAAACCACACACACATACTCTAGAGGGAGAGAAACATGAAGGAAGAGGGAGCAGAGGAAACCCATGTTCTAGCTTTCCCAATTCCATCTCAAGGCCACATAAACCCATTGCTGCAATTCTGTAAGAGGTTAGCTTCCAGGGGACTCAAAGTTACTCTAGCCCCGACTATCTTCATCACCAAATCTGCTCACATTGAAGTCAACAATGTTAGAGTTGAGGGCATATCTGATGGCTTTGATGAAGGTGGCATGGATGCAATTAAAAGCCCAGAAGTGTATTTTGAGCGTTTCAAAGTTGTGGGTTCAGAAAGCTTAGCTGAACTAATTGAGAGACAGCAAAGCTCTGGCTACCCTTTCAAGTGTCTCATCTATGATTCTCATATGCCTTGGGCCTTAGAAGTAGGCAAGAGGTTTGGCTTGTCTACAGCCTCCTTCTTTACTCAGTCATGTGCCACTGATGCTATCTACTACAATGTGAAGAAAGGGTTGTTGAGTACTCCTGTACAAGGACCCACGGTCTCCCTTCCTGGATTGCCAGTACTAGAAACCCATGATCTACCTTCCTTCGTCTATTACTGGGGTTCATATCCAATTTTTCGAGACTCTGTTTTAAACCAATTCCAAAATGTTGAGCAGGCGGATTATGTTCTCATTAACACGTTCGACAAGTTGGAAGACGAGGTAGGTCTTGCTATTGTTGGGGTTCCACGCGAAAGCAATAATCCCATATTGGATGTGAATAGCCTGATGTGGAGGCATATAAGGACTCTAATATGGGACTATTGCTTTCGCCGTGGAACCCCTACAGCTATCCCTCTGCACAGTTTTTTTAATTTGTAGTTCATATGCTTGGAATACTTCCAGAAAATTAAAATCTTTTCTTTCTAAACAATATGATAGAGATCATGAATATCTTCTCTTCCATATTAGTCTCTTTACTCCATTTTCTTCCAATCATGTTAGAAATTTTTTGAAACTACCCATGGCTGCACAAAGTTTGTTTTCACATAAATCAGACATTTTAGTGCTGCAATAATCTAGCCAGTTTGAATTTTTTTTTTGTTTGATGACTGATTTGGAACTTTGAATTCTCATATAGGTGCTTAAATGGATGTCAAATATATATCCAATCAAGACAATTGGACCAAGTGTGCCATCAATTTATCTGGACAAAAGGGTAGAAGATGACAAAGACTATGGTCTGAGTCTTTTTGAATCAAGAAAGGAGACCTACATGGACTGGCTAAACATGAGAGAAGCTGGATCTGTCATCTATGTATCCTTTGGGAGCCTTTCTGAACTTGGAGAGGAGCAGATGGAGGAAATAGCATTGGGTCTGATTAGTAGCAACCACTATTTCTTGTGGGTAGTGAGGAAATCAGAGGAAAACAAGCTCCCCAAGAGTTTGGCAGAGGATAAGTCAGAGAAAGGGTTGGTGGTAGCTTGGTGTTCTCAATTGGAGGTGTTGGCTCACAAGGCAGTAGGATGCTTTCTAACTCACTGTGGATGGAACTCAACCATTGAGTCTGTGAGCTTGGGAGTGCCAATGATCGCAATGCCGCAATGGACAGATCAAACCATGAATGCTAAGTTTTTGGTTGATGTATGGGAAATAGGAGTAAGAGTTGAATTGGATGAAAAGGGGATAATTAGGAGGAAAGAGATAGAGAAATGTGTAAAAGAAATTATGGAGGGAGACAGAGGAGAAAAGATTAAGAGAAATGCTTTTAGATGGAAGGTGTTGGCTAAAGAGGCTATAGATGAAGGGGGAAGTTCTGATAAGAACATTGATGAATTTGTAGCTTCACTTTTATGTGCTTGATTTTTCTGTTCACATTAAAAAATTTGTAGTTAATTTCCAAATAAGCAATTGAAAATGAATGATATTTCTTATGTTCTGCTCAGAAACTCTTATTTCTGTGGAGGTTTTTTACTTCAGAGGGGGGGGGGTTTAGGGGGTGTGGAAGCCTAAATTAAGAATATTCTTTCAAGAAGGTGCTGACATGGCAAATGGAAACCATTCAATGGGTTTTACTTTTGCCAGAAGAGGCCCCCACAGGAGGTGTGGGCTATGTACCACAACCACTAATATATGATATATAAAAGAACTTCTACAGATACTCTTTCAGTCTCCTATAAAAGGAACTTTTGTTTTTTGGTAAGGTCCTATAAAAGGAACTTTTACAGATACTCAACTCCTCTACCTGGAATATTTTTTCTGCTTCTCCTAGAAAAGTAAACTTTTCCCTCTGTTATTTTTTTTTTGGAGATGATGGTATTCAAGCCTTCAGTCTGATTAGTTCCACGGATCCATATTTACCCAATAACTATATGGATCAGGTCATACTAGGATTGAACGAGAACTATTCAACTTTCACCTAAAGCAGTCAAGAGCACTAAATATTCTCATGTGAGTGGTCCCACGAAAATAAGAGGAGTCAAACTTAGAATCACATGCTTCCTGAGACGAAGGTCCCTTGCAAACTCCTTCTCCTTGATTTGTTAAGTGTGGGGAGAGAGAGCATCAGAGTTAGAGGGAGAGGGAGAACAACTTACTTTTTCATATATTTCTCATTTCTCCATTTGATCCTCTAGTTGCGTTTCAATGTTGATGACTTCAAGGATGAAGAACGAGAACAAAAATAACTTTCGAACCATGAAATTGAAGAGTTGAAAGTAGAGTTTGAAATGTAGAAGAATGATGATTTAGCTGATACTATTGCGGATCTAGAGAATCCTCAACCCCCGACACAAGGAGGTTATAGCGACAATGAGCTCTAGCCTAGACATAGTCGGACGTGAAAAGACTGCCTAGCTTGCACCTCAACTCGTGTGTTGGAGATGGCTCTGCCTGCCCTCCCATTCGTCCGAACACTAGCATAGTAACGACATGACCAGAGACCATTATATTGCCCATTTTATTTAGGGGGGAAATTGTCCCTGATCATGCCCTCTACGCCTAGACACAGCTCGACATGAAAAGATCAGCTTATCCTAGATCCTCACATTGAAGATGCAACCATTTGCCCTCCTATTGGCCAATGCGTTGACACAGCAGCCATGCTGCCCAATATCATTTTATTGCACTTTTATTAATTGAAGGACTATTACCTAGATCCACTAGATAAAAAAATTAATTATAAGATAAATTTAAAATTTATTTTACACCCACTAATTTAGACGAAAACATTATTGAGCTTTCTAAAGTACATCAACATCACTTCTATCCAAGCTACCAAGAGCTGTTATTTCCCACCTCTATTCACTCCACCACCACCACCATAACCCCCACCTTGTGGACAACCTACCTCTGCAACCCTGACACCACCCTTTCTTATTGTCCTCCTTCTTTTCCTTCTTATTTTTTTACTGCAACACCTCCCCCACCCCAACCCTACAACCTCACCATCCCACCACTGCAACACCTCCGCCGCCTAGGAGAAGCAACGACAATGAGATGCTTGGACTCAGCTTTCCAATAGCACTCGATATCTTGGATAAAAATCCTCTAAAATACCTTGCAATACCTTCTGTAGATGTCGACACGTGGAAAAACAGGAATGGGCGGTTTAGATTAGCTCCTCATTGAAGCAGCCCCAAACCAGTGGTTGTCACTTAAATCGAACTGAACCAAGTATTCAAACCAAACCGTTGCTGATTTTGAATTAAAACCTGAGAAATTAAACGCTCTCACCTCTCTCGACTCTCTCTCTCTCTTTGTTACGTCTTTCTCCCTCTCTGCCCTAACTCTCTAGGTATTGCAGGGGCTATGCAAGGTATTGCAATGTAATTCCCACTGATTATAATTTTTGCTTAAAGCTTGCACTCCTCCCTTATCCTCTCTATACACTCTACAGAGAAACCAACCCAAACCCGTCTCTCTCTCTCTCTCAAACGAATGTGAAAGCAATCACAGTCCAAGAGGAGAGCCACTCTCAGGGTCACACCCCACCACCGCCACCACTGTGTCGCTGTGTGTGTGCGTGTAAGAGAGAGAGAGACCCACATCACCACATGTAATTGAATTAAGGGGGTCATCTACAGTCCATTTCCTTCATCACCAGATGTGCTATTAAGGGAGCATAGATTAATCTTTTTTAGCTGATCATGGAAGGAGAGAATGGGATCCGAAGACCCAACTTCCCATTGCAGTTGCTAGAGAAGAAGGAAGAAGATGATTGTTGCATACGTGGCAGTCCTATTCTTTAGGTGTTTTTATTGAGAGGGAGTCTTGTGCGTGGAAGAAGACTTGAAGTTTGAATTGGTTTGAATATATCCTATAACGGCTTATTAGTCCGTTGGGTCCTATCTTGTAGGGAGAGTGGGTAGAGTTTGTGAGTCGAATGAGTCTTCAAACGGTAACAATTCCGTTGAGTCCTAAGTTGTAGGGAGTGGGTTACTGAGTTTGCATCGGTATTTAAGTACCCAAGGATTAAAGTATCGGTATCGGTCATCGTATCGGTAGGTCAAAATTAAGATACGTATCGGAGAGTATCGTATCGTATCGGAGATACACTAAGATACGCTAAAGATACACACATAAATAGATAAGAAACATTTTTTAAACACTTTTGCATAAAGAGTTTGTTAAAAAAAGCTATTGATAACATGTATTATGCATAAACACTAAATTGAGGGTATCGTACTAAGAATTCAAAGGTTGTAGTTGTCCCATAAATGTAAAATTCTTGTTCCCAACTTTGATTTCCACTTTAGTTAGAGAGAAATATGGCTGACAGCAACTTTGGAACAAAAACCCTTCAAAAAATCGTGTTTTTCTGAAAAATTACTCATCTTGGCCATTATATGACCATAACGCATTGTATCGGTACATACCGATACTCACCGATACGTACCAATACATACCGAAACGTACATTTTACCTCAATTTTATAATTTTCACAGTCGTATCGAGGCATATCGTATCGTATCGATGTGTATTGGTGGTGTATTGATGCATATCGGTATGTATTGTAGGATATATCAATACGAAAGGATTTTAAAAATTTTATGTATCGTATCGATGTGTATCGTATCGATCGGCTAAATTTAAGATATGTATCGGAGGGTATC
>NW_024868568.1:0-60832 GCF_013358625.1 Macadamia integrifolia | reverse complement strand
TTGAATTAAGGGGGTCATCTACAGTCCATTTCCTTCATCACCAGATGTGCTATTAAGGGAGCATAGATTAATCTTTTTTAGCTGATCATGGAAGGAGAGAATGGGATCCGAAGACCCAACTTCCCATTGCAGCTGCTAGAGAAGAAGGAAGAAGATGATTGTTGCATACGTGGCAGTCCTATTCTTTAGATGTTTTTATTGAGAGGGAGTCTTGTGCGTGGAAGAAGACTTGAAGTTTGAATTGGTTTGAATAAATCCTATAACGGCTTATTAGTCCGTTGGGTCCTATCTTGTAGGGAGAGTGGGTAGAGTTTGTGAGTCGAATGAGTCTTCAAACGGTAACAGTTCCGTTGAGTCCAAAAAATCATCTGCAATTCGGATCTGGTATAATTCCGTGAAATACTACCTTCAGGGAGTGACACGTGACTGATATCAATGCAACGGTCCAGATCTGATTTAAATGACTCTTCACTGATTTAAGGTTTTATTAGTTATACCAAATCTGAACCGTTGCATTGGTATCAATCACGTGTCACCCCCTGAAGGTGGTATTTC
Organism: Macadamia integrifolia; assembly: GCF_013358625.1. NCBI lineage: Eukaryota > Viridiplantae > Streptophyta > Magnoliopsida > Proteales > Proteaceae > Macadamia > Macadamia integrifolia. The sequence goes on along the minus strand of NW_024868568.1, from coordinate 60,277 downwards.
ACGGAATTGTACCAGATCCGAATTGCAGACGATTTTAACCCTAAGTTGTAGGGAGTGGGTTACTGAGTTTGCATCGGTATTTAAGTACCTTTCAATTGTAGTGGCAGGACATGTTTTTTATCTTAATTGAAGCTTAAAGCATTGGAGGTTTTGGTTCCCTCGAATGAACTATTCCTTTCCCATTGTTCTTATCTAGTTGTCAAAATAGGTAGGAATAAAAATAAGAGAGAGAAAAGAGAGCTCAGGTACTTAACGCAAGAGAGCATCCTGGGCTCCTTCAACTCCTCTAATCGTCTTACACGGTCGCGTAACCAAGCACATAACAGCATGGTATCAGAGCAAGGCTCTACCGAGCAGCAGCTCGGACGCTTAGAAGCCGATATGGGCAATTTTACTGCAGCACAGGATCGCAAATTCACAGAGATGATGGAATCGATACAATAACTGTTTGCAGCTATCAATACTAGCCTGGATAACGTGATAGGCAGCAGAGAGCCGGGCGAGTCTTATAATCAGTCACGAAGGAATGGAGGTCACACTCATAACGGCCACTTTTTTTATGGAACCGGTGGAGCTGGTGGCACGTATCTTCCTAAAATGGTGAAAATTGATTTCCCTAGATTCAATGGACAAGAGTATCCAACGAGTTGGGTTTGCCGCGCCGATCAATTTTTTGATATGCATCAAACGCCCGAGAACGAGCGAGTTCCATTGGCATCCTTCAATTTAGATGGTGATGCCCAAGTGTGGTTTCAATTAATTAAAGTAAAGCAATGAACACTCAAATGGCAGGCTTTCAAAGAAGCACTTCACGTAAGGTATGGTCCCACCCAATTTCAAGATTTTTTTGGGGATCTAACCAAGCTGCATCAAACAGGGACTGTTAGGGAGTATCAAACCCAGTTCGAAAAATTGTTAACTCGTGCAAGACGGTTGACACCAGAGCAACAAATGGGATGCTTCATAAGTGAGCTCAAAGATAATGTGAAGAGCAACAATATCTATGCAAAGATAATGTGAAGAGCAACAACATAATGTGAAAGTGGACGTCCAAGCATGCAAACCAACCAATCTGTCTGCAACAATTGGTTTGGCATGCCTTTGTGAGGCTAGAAACCAATCTATGAGGCGTTTTACACCAGCTGAGCTGAGGAAGATTGCTTCTACTCAATCTAGTTCGAGTCATTCAACCATTCCCATCAAAAGGTTGTCACCAGGGGAATTAAGTGACCGTCGAGCCAAGGGATTGTGTTTCAATTGCAATGAAAAATTTGGACTAGGTCTGATAGTGAGGAGGACGAGGCTATTGGAGATGAAACAATAATAGAAGAAGACATACCATAAATCTCTATTCATGCCATTTCAGAGGCAAGAAACCCTCAGACCATGCTAGTTCAAGGGTGGTTGGGCCAAAAAAGGGTAACATTTTTAATTGATTCGGCTCACAATTGTAGTAGATTTATATTTATTGCCATTGGAGGGACATGATGCAATCTTGGGAGCTCAATGGTTGAGTACATTGGGTCATATTATGTGGGATTTCTCTAAATTACGAATGTCCTTCAATTTGGATGGGAGAATGGTCAAACTACAAGGTTTGAAATCATCAGAGGATAAAGTGGTGGACATTGATGAGTTCAGCAAAGAATTCAAAAAAAAAGAAAGAGTGTCACTTCACATTTATTCTCTATCAATGCAAGTGGAAGACAAACAAGGTACTGATCCTTCCAATAACTTTAGTGGTATTACTAACATTAAGGGTCTGTTTAATAACGTTTCAAGAAACGCGTTTTGCTGTTTCTATTTCCAGAAACAGCAGAAATGGAGTAAAAAACGTTTGATAAAACTGTTTCGTTTCACTTATTTTTAAAAATAGAAATATAAATTTTTACTTATTTATAGTTCAAGAAATGACCCAGGTGAAACAAGTCATTTCTGGAAACGACTTGTGGTAATTCTTTCACTGGTTACCATCGACTTCTAAAAACATGACTTATCAAACACCTTCAATTCCGTTTCTGTTTCTAAAAACGGAAATTTATATTTCTGTCGTTTCTTAAAACAGAAATGGCAGAAACGTTATCAAACGGGCCCTAAATTTCAACAGTTATTGCAATACTTTGAGGACGTCTTCCAAGAACCAAAAGGACTCTCTCCTAAACGTGCTCAAGACCATCATATTCCATTAAAGGAAGGAAGTGGTCCGGTCTCAATTCGGCCTTACCGCTACCCTCATTATCAAAAGAATGATATTGAGAAAATGGTGGCAGATTTGCTTAAGTCAGATGTGATTCATCCAATTATGTGATGTTAGTTAAAAAGCATGATAATTCATGGCGTATGTGCTTAGACTATAGAGCACTCAATCAATCAACTGTGAAGGTTAAATTTCCCATGCCTATGATTGATGAATTGTTGGACGAGCTACATGGAGCTAATTACTTCACCAAACTTGATTTAAGATCAGGTTACCACCAGATTCGCATGCACCCAAGGGATATCGAGAAGACGGCATTCCGAACACATCAAGGTCACTATGAATACTTGGTGATGCCCTAATGAATTCTATCTTCAAGGATTATCTTCGTAAGTGTTTACTAGTATTCTTTAATGATATTTTGGTTTATAGTAAGTCTTTGAAAGAGCATTTGGAACAAATCAACGTTGTATTTTCTATTTTAAGATCTCATCAATTGTTTGCAAAAAATGAAAATTGTAGTTTTTGTCAAGATAAGGTGAAGTATTTGGGGCATATCATCAATCATGAAGGAGTGGCAGTAGATCAAGAGAAAATAGCAGCTATGCTTGGATGGCCTAAGCCACAATCAGTGAAGGCATTGAGGGGTTTTCTAGGGTTGATAGGATATTACCGTAAATTTATCCAAAATTATAGTAAAATTGCAGTTCCTCTCACTAACATGTTGAAGAAAGGCAGCTTCAAATGGGAGCCACGATCTGAGGAAGCATTTGTGCAGCTCAAGAAAATAATGATGCAAGCCCCTGTCCTTGCACGTCCTGATTTTTCTAAATCTTTTGAGATCATCTTTTGAGATCGAGTGTGATGCTTCTGGGTCGGGCATTGGAGGAATGTTGATGCAAGAAAAACAACCAATAGCTTTCTTTAGTCATGCATTACAAGGAAAACACGTATTTTCATCTACTTATGAAAAAAAAATGCTAGCTTTAGTTTTTGCAGTGCATCATTGGAGACAATATTTATCGGGTCAACAATTTATTGTAAGAACGGACGAAAGAAGCTTGAAATATTTGTCAGATCAAAAGATTATCCCACCGGCCCAACAGAGATGGGTAGTCAAATTAATGGGTTATGATTTTGTAATTGCTTATAAAACTGGGAAAGATAATGTAGTGGCCGATGCATTATCTAGAAGAGAAGAGAAGGGAGAGAATCTTGCAATATCCGGTCCGACACCACACCCAATCCGAGAAGAAGTGAAGAATAATCCAAAGTTTCAAGAATTAGTCAAACGTATACAACAAGGGGAGGCGGTGGGACCATGGTGCTACAAAGAAGGAGTTTTCTTTTTCAAAAACATAATTTATCTATTGGAAGATTCTCCATTAGTTCCTATTATTGTGGAAGAATTACTCTTAACACACATGAAGGCTATCACAAGACGCTCCAACGTATATAATAAGTTTTCTACTGGAGTGGGATGAGGAGAATAATTAGGGAGCAGATCAAGCAATGTGATACTTGCCAACACCATAAATGGGAGAACACCTCCCCTGCTGGCCTACTTCATCCACTTCCAATTCCTAATGAGGCATGGATAGACTTATTCATGAATTTTATAGATGGATTACTAAATTCTATGGGTAAATCTGTAATTTTTGCGGTAGTAGATCGTCTTTCAAAATTTGCACATTGTTGTTTTATGGTTGTCCTTGTTGGCAACTCAGCCACATGGAGATGATGATGTGGCCAGTTTGGGTGACATGGATGAAAATGATGACATGACAGTGTCTAGTGTCACCGATGAGATAACAGAACTACTTGGTATGCATGAAATGGTTTGATACATCCTTAGTATGTGGTGCGGGTTTCTATGTCAAAACTGACAAAATTACCCTATTTATGATTGGAGGTATTTTCGACAATGAAAATGACATTTTTGGAAGATTTTTTTTCATGAAAAATATAGATTGTAATTTATCTAGTCCAGTGTATCTAATTTTGTCGCATTCCGATATTGTATGAAGAAGTTACGATATTTATGGCAGTCGAGGGTAGTTTCGGCATTGAAAATGAAATTTTTAAAGGAAGTGTTCTCCATGTAACAATACGACAAAAATCCAATCTTTCCAACGATTCTGATTTCATCACGTTCCGATTCCGTATGAGAAAGATACGTCATTGGAAATGTCTATGGGCATTTTGGTCTTTTTATATGGATGAGTAAGATGATTTAGTCTTCTGAAAAGTCGTAGAGCATCCAGTTACGGTTCCAACACACTTTGTTTCATCTTGATCGGATATCGTATGAAAAAGTTATAAGTGTTTCTGTAAAGCCGATTCAAAAATCCAAACCGAAAATCCATCAGTTGCTCTCGGTGTTGGGTGGATTTTTTGGAATTTATTTTTGAAATTTGAAAGGCTTTTGTGTAATTTCAAGATTCTAAAGGTCTGAGTTGCAGGGGGTCTTTAAGCAGTGAAATATATGGAGGCAGGGGCATGATTGTAAGAAAGAGGAGTAAAGAGGAGTAAAGGGAAGTAAAATGGATGGTCAAGATTCGACCACGTAGGCTTGATGTCCATCCAAAGGTTGCTGAGATTTTGAGCCGACATGGACGAGATAGATGCTTGCGCATAGGATTTGATTGGTTAGGTGCATAATCCTTGATGCACTGGCGCTACACTTTATCAAGGTATGTTGTGGTGTTTCGCGTGTGCATAGAAGGTATAAAAAAAATTTCGATTTTAAGGATCTCATGAGATATGATTAAAGCCATCATGGAGGATTCGGATCCAACGGTCGATAAACTTTTTACATTTGTGAGTGGGAGACAAGCTTCCTTAAAATCCGAAAAAACAACCAATCAAAGATCGACAACAAAAAGTGCATGCTGACCGCAGACGTCATTAGTTAACTATCTTATTCAAATCTTGTGGTTGAGATTTACTATCCGTTATTTTAATCGGACGGTCTAGATTAAGAGATTCTCCTTGATGAGATCTACGGCCAGATTTGCACCTCTGTTGTGTGCACCGCCGGTGTAGCCTACGCCACTCCTACGAAGATTCCATTTTAGGCTATCTCATTGCTTCAACTTCAAATGTCATATCTCCCTCATTTTAACTCGGATTTGGGTGAACCAAGTTGTAGCTTCTTCGTTTTTTCAAGCCCTACACCATGGAAGCAAAAAAAAAATTAGTTTTGAATGAAAAAAGGCTACGATTTTGGCAGGATAAGCTTTCCCCTCTTTGTTGGTTCTTAAATGAACATGAATACTTGATGATAAATGTTCTTAGGCCATTAAAGGAGGTAAAAGAGGTGGTTGAGGTGTGTTAATGATATATTACCTCAAAGCCAAGGAGGAAGAGAAAAAAGCAAGGATGTGTTTGCTTTGAAGAGCAAGAAGCCAAGGAGAGAGAAGGTGTAAGCACCAAACTTGTCAATACAAGTTTCCAGTCATCCCAGGCAATCGGTTGTGAGATTCTCTAACCTTTGATTTATATTATATGCATGTATGTATGTTAGGGTTAGTTGTGGATGAATGTATACATGCTAGATTAGTTGTGGATGAACTGTAAGCATGCTAGCTAGTTGTGGATGTTTATGCTAGGCAGAGCTTGACTGTAGGGCATTGATATAAACCCAATTTAATTGTATTCTTTATTGAGTGCTTAGTGGATGCTAAGCATTGAGAGTGGGTGCTCCCGTGTAGTGGGTGCTACACGTTGTATCGGCACTGCGAGTGTCATCTCAGCTTCAGCTTGAGAAGATTAGGTGTGGGTGCTCCCGACTGTAGGTGCAGTCAAAAGTAGTGTATTGAGTAGATACGAAGCCTTTACAGGCACTAGTCCGGGGATGTAGGTAAATTGTCGAACCTCGTAAAAATCTTGTGTTGTGGGTGCTTGTGGTTTATGTGATACCCTACTTTTTAAACCCGATCTAATTACACGGTTGACCCGGTTTAACCACGCAGGACCCGAACCAGAGAGGGTTAAGGCGGGTTCCTTATGGACCATGATGGCAAGGGTGACTTTGAAAACTGGTTGGCCAGACAAGTCTGAGTCAGTGCCAGAGGAGACGGGTGTACCCAAGCCGTGCACATGCACGTATCATAAGGTCATGTACGAATAATGCTGGTATGTAGTCGTATCCTAAAGCGCATACGTATAATATACCTTGTGCAGAGAGTGAGATACATACCGAGAGTCGAATTCCATCAAAATCCCACTTGTTGGCCAATTTTCGACCCTCAAGTGGGCAGTCACAGGTGGGCACATCCGCCCACCTGAGTGACCCACCCATGTGATTACTAGTTGTTTTAGAAAGTATAAATAACATTATTTTGTGTTTTTCATTTTCTCATTTATTACATTAAGGAGTTTGGTGAGAAGAGTAAAGAGGACAGAGAAAAGAAGGGAGAAAAGGGAACGGAGAAGAGGAAAGGGGAAGGAAGATGAAGAAGAAATGGATTTAAGCGGCGCCAAGGTTTGATCTTCCCATTCCGACGCTGGAAGAGTGATCCCCAACACGAGATCTACGATTAGAGGTGAGCAAAGGCTATGTTTCTTAAACTTTCACCAAACCCAAGTAAAACCCTTGATTTGGGTAGAGTTCCTTGAGGTCTTGTAAATCCCCCTTGAGATGATGAATCTAAGGTTTGATAGATGGTCTATGTGTTGATTTTGAAGGATTTGAAGAAGTGTTTACAAGATTGGAGAAGCATTGGTGATTTCTTGAGCTAAGAAGTGATTTTGGGGTTTTGAAAGAGTTCATGAGCAAAGAAGGTAAGATGGCTTCTCAATCCTTAAATCTAACTTAGATTTAGGTTAGAATCATCTTATAAAATCTTGAATGTGTGAAAAATGTGATTGGAAAAACCCCATTTGATTCCCCAAAGGTTGGGGAAAGTTTCGGGAAAAAAGGCACTTTTTCGCCCTCTCAGGTGAGCTGAGACCGGTGGGCCGAACGGCCAGCCTGAGGGAACCCGCCTGAGAGGGCAAGCCCTCGGTCCCCACCGGTGGGCCAACCGACGAGTCGACCTACCCTTCGATCGTGATCGGTGAGCTGACCCGCCCATCGATTGTGATCGACCCTCGATCCCCACCGGTGGGCCAGGATCGACAGGCTGACCCACCCACTTGAGAACACCGGTGGGCCCTCTCAGGTGGGCTGTCTAACCCACCCGAGAGGCCCCCAACGTGATTTTTGTGTCCGAATGGACCCAAATCGGGCGTGCAACCTTCTTTTATGATTCTAAACATGATTTTGTCATCAAATATTGTTAGTTTTGACTCCAAAGTGGTGAAATGCTAACCCCATTCACTTATGATAGGTTCACCAAAGTTTACGTTTCTCGCACTGGATCTCACCCTTACCAGACGTGAGTCTTTGTACACAATAGGTAAGTGGGGAGAGGACGTTTGGCCTTATTTTAAGGCTTGTTTGGCATTCATTCAATTGTATCTAGACTAGCCATGTCATCATGCAAATTATGTGTAGCTTAGTCATCCTCATATGATTATGACATGTGTGTTGTGTTATACATTCTCAATGCTAAATGATTGATATGCTTATGTGATGAATGATGGGATCACTGTGCATGATGCATTATTAGACTAGATGTCGTAGTCAGCTTGAAAACGAGTGCATTGGTGGCCCGTGGAATGGGACGCGATGGCACTATGCAATAATACTATGTCATATAGGAGCATGCGGTTTAGGATTATCATCTTCCCGTGCTACGACCCTTCCCAACAGGGGTTGAGGTGTTGGGTTACCATTTGGGGGGAAGCAGTGGTTGCGGTTGTCGGGTCACTGTGGCGGTTAGACATACGTCCGGCTGGTCATTAGGATAGTCGACAACCTCAGTGGTATATTCAAGAGGGTCAATCGTACTGCTTTTAAATTGCTGGAGTCAGAACCTTTACTTTCTGTCATTTATTTTTATGTTGAGAGCTGGTGGTCAGCATGTTTTACTTTTTCAAGTACTCACGGTGGGCTTTCTCCGACAACCCTATGGACGTATCGCGGGATGGAGTTCGCGGCTCGTACCTGGAATATAAGGGCACTGTGGTTGTAGTAGCACTAAACTAAAGACTTAGTAATGTTGTTTAGGTAGATGAGATTTAAAATGAATTGCATAACATATAGTGCATATGGATGTGATTGTTGTGTGCTCATTTTCACTTACTGAGCTAGTGAGTTCATCCAACGTGCGCACCTCTTTTAGATGATTTTGCAGGTCACCAACCTGCAGATCAAGGGTCGGGCCCCACAGTTGAGTTTCCCGATGAGGATTGGTGGATCCCCGAGGAGTATAAACACGGTACGGATTGCACGTGCGAGAACTGTGCTATAGGACTGCAACAGTGACACCTTATAGGGTTTTACTTTTTTATTCTTTTGGTGATCCCTTTTTGTGTACTCGATACTTGAATTGTTATTCTTTTTGTGTAAATATCATGCTTGCGGGTCCACATGTATTTATCTATATACTATAATTTAAGTATCAAGTATATTGAGGGTATTTACAGGTAAATTAAGTCTTCCGCTGAACTTTTGAACATTTATCTTAGATGCGTGTATTCTGTAGTTGAGTACTGTATCAGATGATCCTGGTAGGTTTGGGTCAACCGGAGTTAACCCAGTCATCGATCTGGTTCTGTATGAACAGAGTGTGACAACGATGGTATCAGAGCGTAATGCTCTATCCACTTACAGCATACCATTTAGACCCATAGAATCTATAATAGGAAATGAGATTGGGTAAATGTAAAAACTTTAAAGAGTTTAAAAAAAAAAAAATGATTGCATTTAATTATTGCATTCATAGCATGCATGAGAGAAAGTTTACTTGGAATAAATAAAAGTTTAGTTATTTGATTTCATAACCCATCGAGTACGAATTTAACAAAATTTCGGCAACATAACAACGCTAAAACAAGATTTCCCAAATTTTTCATACATGAGCACCTGATAGACAACATATATATACAAACAAGCATAATCGATAAAGTCTAACTAACGTTGTTACAACTAAATTACAATAAGTCATCAAATATACAAAGCTAACCACAAATCATCAACAACATCATAACACCATACTAGCAAGTCCAATTATAAAGAAAAGTACAAGGAAAAATAATAATATAAACAACATAGAGACAAGTAAAAAGTTGAGTTAGACGGACGAGCTAAGTCCTCAGAGACCTTCGTCATCGTCTAACTCTACTACTCCATCATTCCTAGGTCTCGATCTAACATTGAACCGACGGTCGTAGTAATCAAACCTTGAGTTCACTAGTTGTACATCCCTCTGGAGTCGAGAAAAATCCGTTAAAATAGCGTTGGCCATTGTGTCCAAATCCTCACCCAATCTTAGGAAAGAATTCTCTAAGGTAGCCTGCTTTTCTAAGATGTTTTCCTCTCTAGTAGCATTCTCATCTAGTCTTCTCAAAAGCTGATCTTGCCCATCTTTTAAGGCCCTCATAGCAGTCATCATACTCTCAAAGTCAAATGCACCGCTCTCAGGTGGTGGGGCTCTATGTTGTGGAGGCTCCTCCTCGAGGATATCCCCGTCTAGAAAGTCCTCCTCCTCGAATTGAGAAACATATTCCTCATCCTCCTCACTAACTTCCTCCTCCATGAGAACATCCTCCGTGTGGGCATTCCTCCTGTCTTTGCCTCTTTGAGTTCCTCCTATCTGAGGTGCATCCATAAGAGCTTGGAGATTTCTAACCTACATTTAAAAAAAAAAAAAAAAAAATTTGCTAGTATAATTGAGAGATAAAGACATTAAAAACCCCAAGGATCTGGAATAACATTATGGAGAATAACAAAAGATATAGAATAACAAAAACTAAATCGATTCAGAGACAAATAACAAAGCTAACAAATGCAGGTCGTCGATTCAGAGCTAACAAACACTATAAAAGAAGTAAATTTCGCTTACCTTCTCTTCAATTCCAGAGAGAGAGACTGGTACCTGATCCTTGATTCAGAGCCCTAGAAAAATCATATCTCAGATTAGTTTAAACCCAGGTACCGAATCCTCGATTCAGATCAGGTCTTCACTTCGGGAGAGGTAACAGCGCCTCCAGGTCGAGCTTCGGGGAGGGGTCGTCTGATTTGCAAGAGGTCGAAGAGAACAGAGATAGCGTCGAACCGAACAGAGAGGGCGAGAGAGGGCGAGAGAGAGAGAGAGAGAGAGAGAGAAGAGAGCGCAAGGGAGGAGGATATTCTCAGGTTCGAAAAGCGGGCAAGTTCCTTGTTATCCAGGACTGAGATTTGCAAGAGGGAAGTTCAGCTTGTCGAAGAGAACAGGGAGTGCGAGAGAGAAAGAGAAGAGAGGGCAAGAGGATTTTGAAACTGATTTCGAAATCAAGATGTTTTAGGGCTTTTTTTGTTATGTTCGACCTAACAGGATGAACCGGTTTGGTTTGATGTGGAAATCGATTTGGGTTTTGGTTTATTCTATCAAAACCGGTTTGTGTTTGTCTACTTTCTCTCACTTCATCCTAGTCGTTCACGTCGTCGTCGCCACGTGTCTCTTTTTGCACCAAGAATAACACAAGAATTGCAGATGCAAGAATGGTAGAGGATCTGGATCCATCTAGTTCAGGACTGCTTGATCAAACCCAGTTGATCAAAATATCCTCCACAAAGAGAAACAACAATCTCAATAAAATCTAGTTCAAGGACTCGTTACAGTCCCCTAAACCCAGAAAGGGCCTGTTCTGAATTACTTCTTGTAGTTTCTTGGTTTTTCTGAATTGACGTTCAAGGTTTTATGTGACAGCATCTTGATTTTCAAACTTTCCTCCAGGGTTTGAAGGTTTTATGTGACAGCAAATGGACTGATCACATGGTGAAAGTCTTCATCATGGTCGTCTTCTACATCGACGATGATGGTGGCGACCACCACCACCACCGACCCTTCTTCCAACGGCAAGAAGAAGTCCGGTGTGTTGTTGTAGAAGAAAGGACAATGGAAATCCGTATCCCAATGGATTCAATTCAATTTGGGGATTTTTACATAGAAGGATAAAACAGTAAGCTTACCCTTGAGAAAGGGTAAACTTGCCATTTAAAAAATAACAAACACACCATGTCATCCCTTGACGATTTTGATTTACTTACTCTCTTTTGGATTCTGTAGCTTGGTTTTGCTTTTATTCTATTAATTTTGGGAATTTTGAGTTTGTGCGAAGTTTCGGTAAGTTTTGATTTTGAATTTCTGGGTTATCTGATAATACTCTTAAGAAGTCTAGTTTTAGGGTTCCATTTCTTCTCTTCACACTTAATTTGCGGTTATTTGGTTTGGTTTTTGTTTTCCTATTGTGATCGGAAAGGCAAAAAGAAAGGAAAATGGGGCAACATCAATCCAAAGGGGAGTTGTTATATCAGGAAGTGAATCATGGAAACATAGAAGGAATCAAAGCTCTTCGCCGAGAAGGGGCAGGTCTTGAGGGATCAGTTATTTCTGATTAATGATTTGATCACAATGCTTAATGGTTATGGATTTGGGAATATGTGTACTATTTCTTAATCCCCCAAATCTTTTGCAGTGGGTTGGCAAAGAAGGAAAGACTCCCCTGATAGTTGCGTGCATGAATCCCCAACTCTTTAATGCTGCTGAAACTCTTATAGAATTGGGTGCCAACGTGAACGCTTACCCGGGTAAGAATCTCCCTTTCTCTCAATGCATTAAAGTCTATGTGCCACTGCCTTTTTATTTATTTTACTAGTCATTGCAATGCTTTAGATCACTCAATCTTCCCAGAATCGATTTGAATGTTCTAGGTGTTCCCGGAACTAACACGAAAATCCCAAAACTACTGATTAGTCTCTAAACCATATCATATTGTAATTAAAATTTGAAAAAACATTCACATTTCATAATGCCATAAATACTTTCATCACTGTCTTAATCAAAAGGAATGCTTATTAGATGGCAATACATTTGCTTGGTTGATATGATGCTGATTCCTTAACTCTAGAAAGTGTGCCAGATACTTAATATGATGCTGCCACTGCATTTTAATCTGTAGTCCTCCCACTCCGTTTTTTTTTTTTTTTTTTTTTNAATTATCTGGTGTAAACCACATGTTGGGTGGGTTAAACTCAATGTTGATGGGTGTTCATTGGGTAATCCTGGTAGAGCTAGTGCAGGGGGTCTATTCAGGGACAACCTTGGTCGATCCATTGAAGCTTTCTCAATTTCCCTGGGAATCCAAAATAATTTCTATGCCGAGTTCCGTGGTCTGATGGAAGGTTTATACAGAGCTAAATTGCTAGCATTCCAGAAACTTTGGATAGAGTCAGATTCAGAAGTTGTGGTGATGGCAGTTCAGGGAAATCATATTCCTTGGTTTGTGATGCAAGATTGGATAGGTATTGCTCATTTTCTGTCATCTATTGAGTTGAAAATTGCCCATTGCTTCAGGGAAGGAAATGTCATCGCCGATTTCCTCGCAAAGCATGCTGCCAAAAATAACTTCTCAGGAAATGTCATGTCTTTCCCTTCTCATATCAGGGATAAGCTGTTGCATGATGCTGTAAAAAAGCCTTGCTACAATTTTTATTTTTAATAATTGGTTTTCCCTGCTAATGGCAATGCCGAAGGCGGAGAATTTCCATCATCTCTCTTCTGATGTACTTTGTTTCTATTTATTGATTTTCGATAAAAATTCCAGTACCTTTAGAAAAAAAAATGCTTGAAATGGCAATTATTTATACCAGTCCCTTGGCAACATGCGACAAAATTGTCTTTCATGTCCAACCTACTACTTTCCGCCATGTAGGAAATATACATATTGGGGCTTTCACACCATTTTGATCCCAATTTTGACCATGCACAACGTTAGTGTCAGTCCTTCAAATGACCGATACTCATTGTCCTAGTATGGACCTCACATTGCACTAGTCATATTCTCCACCTCGAACCTCAATCCTGAAACCTCGAACCTTGAAGATTAGGCCGCCGTGTTGATCTCGAATCAACCTTTCCATGTAGATCACATTGTTATCAGGATCATCCAATGAAATTCATAAAACATGCATGCCTCTCAAGTACCTCGACTATTATCTTCACCATGAAGCGTCTGCCTACGCTCCTCTAAGTACCTCGACCACCATTTTCACTGCTAGGCGGCTGCCCATGCACTTCTAATACCTCAACTCAGTCCTCAGCCTTTGGCGACATCCACATCTTATTCTCCCTCCCCCCCTCCCCCCTCCCCCCTCCCTTCAAGTATCTCTAATAAAAAACCGTGTGCTCGGACGTCAACCTAAGAAACTGAATCTCTAGATCCTTCGTGTGTTTTCTTCTGGCAAGAAATGAGAAAACAATGAAAGCTAAACATTAGAAATCACAAGCTTTCCTTTACATGAAAAGCAGCTTGATGGGCTTTGTTTACATTATTTACGTTATTCAAAAAAAAAAAAAAAAAAAAGGCTTTGTTTACAGCGTATCGAGGTTTAGCTTTTGCAGACGTTCCCATGAACATTGGTTGAGAAAATATGCCAACAGTGCAATGTTTCGGAACTTTAAACCAAATCCAGTCCTTTTCATGGTTCTTTTCCATGATTTGGATACTTATTCTAGCACACACAAAATGATTTGGCTGTTGCCGACCCAAGCTCAAGTTCGTTGGGCGAATATATGCAATGTTTGGGAACTTTTAATCAAAACCAGTCTTTTTAAGCTCTGGATAATTATTCTTCCACAAAAACACAGAAAAAGTACCTTTACTCACCCTTCACGTCTCCCTCTCTATCTTATCACAGTCTATATAAGTCTCCAAGCATGTTCTTTTGTTTCTATCACAGCCACGAGCAACAAGCAACAAACACTACCCAATACCCAGCCTGCCTTCGTTCCTGCTGTAATGGCAACTGCTGTTCTTTCCAAGCAAACATTATCCAAATGGTTCTCCAACAAGAGTTTCGTGCTAAGTGCCCATCGCCTTCATCATCATTCCAAACAGGAATCAAACGATGAACTCCAACAAATATTTCGTCGCTTGGACACTAACGGTAACGGAAAGATCGAAGGCTTTGAACTCAGATCATACTTTGCCCCTATAAGGGAGTTCATGTCACCTAAGGAGGCTCAAGGTGTGATCAATGAACTGGATGCAGCTGGTGGCGACAATTTGATGCTAGATTTTGACCATTTTGCGAAGTTGATGGAACGTGAAGGTGGGAATGATGATCTGAAAAGAGGGTTTGATATGTTCGCATTGAAGGGTTCTGGGTCCATTACAACAGAGGGCTTGCAGAGGATCTTCAGTTGCCTTGGCAACAAAATGTCCAATGAAGAGTGCAAGACCATCATACAGGCATTCGACCTCAACGGCGACTGTGTGATTGACTTCTCTGAGTTCCAGCAGTTGATGGCTTAGTCATATTAATGTTTGCACCTGTTCTATGAGTGTGTGTTAGTATATGCAAATAAGTTTACAGACATAAAAATAATGGCCTTAACGCTGTAAAATGTCTGTAAGACACCAGGTGGGTGTCCTATGTTATTAATAATTCTGAACAGGTTTGCTATAAATTATGGTGTTCAAACTTTGTAATGTCTTGTTATCTCTAAAGTTGGCAATTTGCTATTGCAATTTGAGACTTGGATGTCTCTTGAGTGTCCTCATGCTCCAAAACCAAAGTAAGCAAGAGGGAACTAGAGGACAGAATGCCCTTAGAGCTTACATTAAGGAAGGAGACAAAACGAATCCCAAACATAGTTTTAAAAAGCTGATCAGATCGATCAGGATGGCTTCGATTGGATTGATATCGGACATGATTCCCTAGTATAATTAAGCATAGATATAAGACTCTTAATATATTTCAGTTTTTAATTTGGTTGATGGGTGAGCCCAAGCCCATGAGCAGTTTATATAGGGCCCATAGCAAAGTAAATTTGGGGTTTTGTCGTTGCTTTTAATCTTAGTGGTAAGAACTTAATTAGGTGGATGGTTGAAATTGTTTACAATTTTCATTAGGTATTTCCTTTTCTTCAAATAAGTAGTGGGGTTTTTTTTTTTTTTGGAAAGAACTTCACATGTTCCAAGCATTGAAAAGCTTGAAGATAAGCTTAGAAGTGCTTATATCATGCCGGATTAGCACATCACTACTCTCCATCATTCTTTGGAGAGTTCGATAGCCAATTTCAATTATGTAGACTGCATCATATTGATACAATTTTTCCCCAATTATAATGGATCAATGAAAGACTGACCGAATATATAGTTCCTTCAATGGCTACAATAACTATTGTGGATGGTAAGGCCTAAGTGAAATAGTGGTTCTAACTATATATCTCTTTTTTTTTTTTTATTAGATTACAGTTATGTGAGAAGCTTACTCATCAGTTCCATCACCTCTATTGACGGCAATGTTGAAGGTGGAAGAGTGGGATTAGTGGTCGATCTCTACAATCTATGTGGAGATTTCCTTGCTATAGCTTGATGTAATACCCATTTTTTATTTTTTAATAAAGTCTGAGAATTTCTAGGAAAAAAAGAAGCTCACTCATCTCTCTATTCTATGTAAAAACCATTCGTGGGCTGCTCATCTTACTTCATCACTTCAGCTTTCTGAGATATTTAGCTTGTTAGCTTTTTTTTCCTGTTCGAGATTGGGGATTTCCTAAATGATTTGCAAATAATTTAGGAAAATAATATGATTCCCCCGAATTTTTATCAAAGTAAAATAAAAAAAAAATTTCATATTTTCTTTATTTTTTCTAATAATTTACAAAATTAATAATTGGGGAAAATGTTTGGTCTAAAGTAAAACAACTACTTCTTTTTATGCTAAAAGGTAAATTTATTAAAATGGAAGAAAAAAGATCAATACAAGAAAAGAAAGCCTCAAACTCGTTCTCTTTAACCCCACCTTCGGCATTGCCATCAGCAGGGGAAAAGAGAATGCCTTAACCAATCTATAGTTAGGTATGCCATTTGCATCTCTACATAACAAATCAACAATGTGCAGTGGAAATGATACATTTGATTCTGATAACTCAGTCTTTGCCGCATCCGTAGCTAAGTAGTCATAGAATTTGCCTCTCTGAAATAATTAAATAATTCACATATAATTGTAATTGGACTAAAATAATTCAGAATCATTGTGAAACCTAAATGAAAAATAAAAGGACGAAGAATATGACCCCAAGTTGTGACATATAAACAATTAATACGTGAAATCAAATCTTGTCTTAAATAGTCCAATTGTTATGACCAAATTTTGGTAAACTTTTTACATATTATTAAATTTGTTTAGACCGAAAATTTTCAGATTTCTAATCAATTCCAAGTATGAATACTTATGACTTAATAGCGATACCTATCAACCTGATTGGGTGCTCAAATTAATTTTGACTTAGATTTTGTGATGGGTAATTTCTAATTGGATACCTACTAAAACCTAACTTGAGGAGCTCAGTTGTGATAATCTGGAAAGATTTCGCGAAGGGATGACTCGTCCCAACCTCTGGCCCCCCTTGCCATCATATTTAAAGAGAGTATCCCCTACCAAATGGATTAATTGGATCCATCCAAGGGTGGCTTGATCAGAAGAGGAAATATATTTTATTGTAAGATGTCATTCATCACCACTGGTCTTCCGTCTCTATGAGTTATGAAAACTTTTGTCTTTTCAGACTAAGTTTCTTTAAGAATTCCTTTACCATGGCTAATAATAGCATCAAAAGGGCAAAGAGAAGGATAGTTTCAAGGGAAAATTACATGATTACCCACTTTTGAACTTTCCTTTACAAAATTACCCACAAAAAATTTTAGTTAACAAAAATTCCCAAAATTAGGTTTCCCTTTACAAAATTATCCACCTAAAGTTTAAGTTAACAAAAACTATCCACTCAAAATTTTAATAATAAAAAAATACAAGATTATATGTGGAAGATGAACAATCACTATTTTAGGTAGTTTTGTAAACTACCTGATTTTGGGTATTTTTGTTAACTAAAACTTTGGGTGGGTAGTTTTGTAAATCCAAACCTAATTTTGGGTATTTTTGTTAACCAAAACTTTTTGTGGATAATTTTGTAAAGGGAAATCCAAAAGTGGGTAATCATGTAATTTTTTCCTAGTTTCAACCTTGTCAATAGGGGATGGAGCGTGTTCATGACCCAAGAGTCCAATCAAGTGGTCACTTTGCTATGAAAATAAACTATTCCTTCTCTATGGGTGAAAAAGAAAAACCCCTTACCTCTTATATAAAATTAAGATCCTTAGGAGGAATACTTTTTGGTGTGTTCTTCGAGACAATAAAGATAACAACTATTTAGTAGGCCTGACAAAATGAATAGCTTGAAATAACGGCCATATCATCATCCTCACCTTGTTGGAACTTTAATTTGCTAGAAAACCAAATCTCCTTTTTCAGTTGTTCAATTTTAAACCAAAGTTTGAAATGTAGTCAAAAAAGGCCTTCAAAATAGTTAAGTTATCAAAAGGAGGGTATGACAGTTCAATGGCTGCAAAAACTCAAAGGCAAACTCTGAAAGAAGACTTTTGATAGATGCTCTCTTGGAATTCTAGGGTGTTCAGAGAAGCTGGAGGCACATTGAGTGATGAGATGAGCACTACTTTAATTTGTTTTACACATTAGGAAAGTATCGAGACAAATTATATGGCAGAATTCTCTGCTTTTTTCATATGGATTCAAATGGCAAGGAACAAAGGACTTGATAAACTTTGGATTTAAGGCGACTCTCAAGCAGTTATGAGTCACTACAAAAAAAAGGGTCAATAGGGGCGGATTTAGGGGCAGTTTTTTTTTTTTTATCTGCCACTAAGGCTCTGTATTGTAACGTTTCTATTTTAAAAAATTGATTCTCGGTTTGGCATAGTTTTTGTATTTCTGTGTTTTTGGAGTGATTCTGCACCTTAAATGTTGTATGGTAAAGCTAAAAAAAATAAGTTTCTGTAACTAGGAAGAAATAAGAACTTGTGTGGTTCGCACTTAACAGAAACATTTTTTGTTGTGAAAACAATAATTACATAAAATGCCACCTACACCATTCTCCATCATTCTTATTACGATTATTGATCTTTTTAAGGAAATGACCATCTATCTCTTCACTATCCTTCAACAAGAGGGTGCAAGTGGGAACATCAAATACTACCTGGTCATCCCTCCCCTCAATATAAATGGCTTCTTAAGGCAAATTCTGTACTTACTATATGTTCAATCTAAGTCATGGGCTTGAGTTTTGAGGGGGGCTGGATTTCAAAAAGATCTTGTTTCTCAAATTAGATAGTGGTCAACTCAAAGCCACCAACTCTTAGATAAAACCATTATAGACTAAATGATAGTTAAGGCTAAAAGAGTTTCCAAACCACGGATTACCATTTTCTGTAACCAGCAATTTCTTATCTAATTAGATAAGATGGTGTTCAGGTTTAGGTTGGATTTCATATTTTAATCTCAAATTCAAGAAGATTTTTGAATTTGCAATCTGCAAGTGTTTTCAAAAACCAACACTGAACAAATACAAAACCAGAAGGATGAAATTAATTACCCTCTCCAGAAACAACCACATCCCATATCGTTTAACTCTAAAAGGATAACAGAGCAGCAAAGCTTCATCTTTTGAACACACAAATTTTATATGTGAAGGATGAAATTACCCTTTTCTAGAAACAACCCAACTTGCTCTATCTAATTAAGAACATTTTCTCAAATGCTTGAGAGTTGAGAGAAAAGAATAGAGAAAAAGGAAATCAGAGAAGGAAAATGGCTGCCCTGCCTTGCAATATTTCGCCTCTCTATCCTTCAAACCCAAATAAATCTTTGCGGCTCAATTGAAATACCAAAAACCCATCTCGTTTCCCTCCTTAAAAAAAATCCATCTCACTTTCTTGCTCCATAAATCCATCATAATCGGTACCGTTGATGTCCGTACCTGAAAAGCCTAAAATCGAGCTCGAATTCTTTGGAGTAAGGCTTTGCTTGATTTCAATTCCTTCCTTCGCCCCTTTCTGGTTCCTGAAGTTTCTTCTTCCAGTTGAGAGAGAGAAAGAGAAGAATAAGAAGAAGAGGAGGAAGAAGAAGCAGAAAAAGGTACCTGAGATTTCCTTCTCCTAAATGTCAAATGTTGGGATGTCACAAAAGGCTAGGGTTTTGTGTGATTGAAGAAGATGAAGATCATTCAACGGTTCTAGGGCAAGTTTATGTTTTAAATGGAAAATACCACTTATACCCCTTGTCACTTAAAAGCACCCATTGTTTCTCCGCCTTTTGCTCAGAATCGATTCTGAGAATGAAAAGCTTGCTTTTCATGTTCCAAAAAAATGACTCCAAAGCCTTAAAAGTGTCTGGTTCATTTCAAAAAATTAAGAAATTGAACCGGCTTACCATACAATTTTTATCCCATTTCTGTTCCAAAAAAATGAAAAAACAATAGAATCCATTTTTTAGAATGTTACAGTACAGAGCCTAAATATATGGTTTTAAAGGTGGTTTTATTTATCCGCCACTATAGAGTATTAATTAGGGGCAATTTTATTTTTCCGTCACTAAAAAATGTTATTTAGGGGCGATTTTATTTATTGGCCTCTAAATATGATACAATGGGGGCAATTTGATTTATTAGTCTCTAAAGGTGATACATCAGGGATGGTATTTTGTGTCTGCCCCAATAGATGTAATTTTTTAATTAAAATATAAGGTATCACATGTCCTATAGGGGCGGAATTTTTTTCGGCCGCTAAATTGAATGTATTAGGGGCGGCTTTCTCACCTGCCACTAAAAATAAAGAATTAGGGGCTAATTTAGGGGGCAGTTTTTGTTACTTACCACTAAAACTAAAGAATTAGGGGCGGTTTGTTCACTAAAAATAAGGTATTAGGGTCTAATTTAGGGGCGGGTTTTTCACCTGCCACTAAAAATAAATAATTAGGGGCGGTTTTATTAAATCTCTTCTAAAAGTATAAGCATTAGAGGCGATTTCCACATTGCGAGAGCAGCAGCGCTGATCTTTATCGTCACAATAGTTAGGGTTTTAGTTTTTGAATGAAAACAATAAAATTAGGAGTCTTCGCGCTAAATTTTCCCATTGCCGCTTTCTCTCTGATATCTTTCAAAACCTAACCGCTGTCTCTCTTCCTTCTCCTATAATCCGATTTGCATTCAGCCGTTACTGCAACTCCAGCCAAGGCAGCTTTGCGACTTTAGCTGTGACTCCAACTCCAGCTAGATATTCCTCTCTGAGATTGACTTGGATCAGAGGTAGCATAGATATTCCATTCCTTCGATCTCGCCGGCCTAAATTCATTCATGGTCTATTTTGAGAACAAACTTATCTTGTGAAGCCTTTGATTTTTTATCAGGAAACAGCTATGGAGTTAACAACAGCCTTGAAGAATGAGAGACATTGCACAGAAACAATGCTATAAAATGGAATGGGATCTTGAAAGATAGCTTCTTAATTTTTTAATGACTGAAATTTCTGGTTCATCTGCACCTACAACCCAACCAAAGAAAGCAAGAAAGTTGACAATAAATTCACATTTCAGTATCATCAATTCAGGAATGATGCATTTTCATCAGTCATGACAAACCTTTTATGAACATTGTCACACTATAGAGATATAGAGAATTTGAAACTGAAACTGAATCTTGATTCAAATCTTTAAGCTAAACATTTTGTGCTTAAAGAGGATCAGTGAGAAAGAAGGGAAGATGGGGATGACAAATGAAGTCAGTGAGGTTCCAATATAAGAGTGCAGGATACAATCCAAGGACAGGGTATAAGAATGGCATTCTCATACTTCAAGAACGGGAAAACATTATAAAAGAATAACTTAGAAAGGAACCTAGTACAGATGCTATAGTGCATTGTATTTCTCTTCATAATCTACTATAATTGTAAGATGGGTTTAAACTAGTTGTTCAGCTGGATAGTTTTTTCCCAACCTAATCCCCAAAACCAGAACCTACAAAGTTGTATAGACAATTTCCTGTGATTTGCTAATATGGAATAGAACTTCTACCTTTTCTCCTAGTCTTTTTTTCAGTATCTACGAGTTACTGATGAAAATAGAAGATCAAGACTGTTAGTTCAGTACCAAGTTGAAGGAAGTGTACCTGTAACTTACTAACTTTATAGTATCTGGTCCTTGAAAACTCCAACTGTCCTAGAATACTTCAAAGGATGATTGATATGTAACAATCACACTTGAATGAAAACTTGATCTCTAGTTAGAACTTTGAGACAATAGAGCATATCATCAGATATGAGTGGGCATATAAATCTGTGACTTCAGAGTCAGTCATCATTGGAAAGCATCTAAAGATTACCACAACAATGACACACTAACAAACCCAGAGACCCAAGAAAGTGAAATCAAGATCTTCCATAATGCCCTCTCCTATAATATTCCTTCATGAAGATAATATATATTGTTAGAACTAAGCCACATTAACTGAACAAGTATCTGGGAAATGCAATCAAACTTCGGATAGTAAAAGACAACCTATACCACAAACTAAAAGACATCTAAACTTGAACATATTAGGACATCCACTTCCATCCAATGTCTAATGACTGCTGAAATGGAGAGTAAGGAATATTTTTGTCAAGACCCCACTTCCTATATTCTGTTTTTTCATAGTTTCTATTTGTTGTTGTTCTATGGTTTCTTATTCTGTTTTTTTTTTTTTTTTTTTTTTTTTGTTTTAGTTTCTATTTCCCATATTCATGTTCAGTTTTAATTCACTAGCTATTAAATCCATTTTCTCACTTTTAGTTTGATTTTGCTTGTTATTCTATATGTTATTTGTTGTATCCCTATGCTTATTATTTCTAAATTACAGTTATAGAAAGTAACTGATTATCAATGCTTTAATTTATGATATGTCGTTGTTCACTTACAGCCGTCAGATTGTAGATTAAGGTGTTGTGATTGACGAAAATACCGAAGGGTGAATCATTGTATTAATTGAATGGATAGAAGTTGGGTTGAAAAGTCATTGGACCCTGGGTTCCGCATAGGAAATGAATACATAGATGGGGTAAATCAGTTCTTAGATTTTGCTTTTACCAACTCACCCAATAGTGAGAAGATCTTATGTCCATGTCGACAATGCATAAATCAATACCCGAAAACACGGGAGGAAGTGTTTAGTCACTTGATATGTAATGGAATTATAAGAAATTATATTTTTTTGGAGTTCCCATGGTGAAGTTACATGTTCAGATATGCCTACAACTGAAGGTTATTTGGAAATTGTCGAAGAAGACAATAATGTGTTAGGTGATGAACATGATGAGGATGATATAGTTAACATGCACGACTTATTAAATGATGTCTTTGGCATGAATATGCCTGAAGCATCTGGGGTTAGTGACCGAAGTAGGTATAAAGTGGGTGCAAGTCATGAGGCGGATAAATTTTATAGATTGGTACAAGATGCAAAGAAAGAATTGTATCCAGGATGTAAGGATTTCAGCAAATTGTCATTCCTTATTCAATTATACCATATAAAGTGTCTTTGCAAATGGAGCAACAAGTCATTCTCCATGTTGCTGAAATTATTGAAGAAGGCATTTCCCCCAGAGAATACTTTACTGAAATCTTTATATGAAGCACAGAAGATCATTAAAGAATTGGGGCTAACCTACAAAAAAATTGATGCATGTCCTAATGATTCCATGTTGTACTGAAATGAGGCATCGAATTTTGAGTTATGTGGCAAATGTGGAACTCCAAGACATGAAGTAAATGAAGCAACAGGGCACAAACGTTCAACAAAAACATTGCGCCATTTCCCTTTGATACCAAGGCTGCAAAGATTATACATGTCATCCACAACATCAGCTGAAATGAGATGGCATAAAAACAACACACAGATGATGGGAAGTTACGTCATCCTGCAGACTCAGAAGCCTGGAAAGAATTCAATAAATGTCAGCGAACATTCAATGCGGATGCTCAAAATGTTAGACTTGGACTATCAACTGATGGCTTTAATCCTTTTGGTTTAAAGAGCAATGGGCACAACACATGGCCTATTGTTGTTGTACCATATAACATGCATCCATGGATGTGTATGAAACAACCTTCATTTATTTTGACATTGTTAATTCCAAGTCCCAGACAACCGGGCAATGAAATAGATGTGTTTTTACAGCCATTGACAAATAAGTTGAAGGAACTATGGGATATTGGTGTTGACACCTATAATGCATATAAGAAAGAGTCTTTCAAATTACATGCATGTCTTTTATGGACCATAAATGAGTTTCCTTCCTATGCTAACCTATCAGGTTGGAGCACCAATAGTGCATTTGCTTGTCAGTGTTGCAACAAAAATACATTGTCAACTTGGTTGAAATATGGTGGTAAGCATTGTTACCTAGGTAGTCATCGATTCCTCGACATGAATCATAAATTTCAGAGGGATAAGATATCCTTTAATGGTCATGAAGAGTTTAGGGAACCACCGAAGCTACCTTCAGGTAGTGATGTGCTAGAGTAGTTGGAGGGTGTTCAATTTCCTACATTTGGGAAGCCTCCTGCTGACAATAATTTGAAGAGAAGGAAAAGAGTTGGTGAACACCAAAATAAACTACCATACAGTTGGAAGAAAAAGTGTATATTCTTTGATTTTCCATATTGGAAGGATAATCTAATCCGTCACAATCTAGATGTAATGCATATAGAGAAGAATGTGTGTGATAGCATCATTGGTACATTGTTGGATTTAAAGGATAAAACAAATGATACCATCAATGCACGTCTAGACTTGAAGGAAATGAACTTACGGCCATCTCTGCATCCACAGGTGATTGAGGGGAAGAAGAAAACAATTATTCCTCTTGCATGCTACACATTGCGTAAGGAAGACAAAGAAGTATTCTGCAAAGCTTTAAAGATAGTGAAGGTCCCTGATGGTTATGTTGGAAATATATCACGGTGTGTGCAAGTCAAAGAGAGGAATATTTCAGGATTAAAGAGTCATGATTGTCATATTTTAATGCAACAATTACTTCCTTTGGCACTACATTGTATTTTACCGAAGAATGTTAGGTCCGTTCTAATTTCACTGTGTGGCTTCTTTAGTTCTTTATTTGGACTGGAGAATCAATAACCATCAAATGGGACACTCTATGTAAGCCTAAGCATGAAGGTGGTCAAGCAGGTATGTACTAATGATGGTTCTTAAGGACATAAGACGAAACAAGCCAAGATCTAGAGGCGAGATTAATTCCATAGCAGATTTGCAGTGCAGCAGGCGCCTAGGCATTCAGATTCAGGGAGTGGGGCACAGAGAAATTTTGGAGGTCTTCTGCTGTAAACCTCCAATGTTCTAGATAAAATTAAACTTTGATGGCAGCTCTATGGGAAATCCAGGTCGGGCTGGAGCGGGAGGTATATTTCGGGACCATCAGGGCAGGGTCATGGGCTCTTATAAAAAATATATGGGTATTACTAGACTATTTGAAGTGGAGGTGGATGGTTGATGGAGGGGTTGCCGCGAGCAAAGGCCATGAACATCACTTGTTTATTGGTGGAGTCAGACTCTAGCTCGGTTGTGCTAGCGTTTCAGCAAAGGAAAATTCCAAGGTATGCTCTCCAACGATGGATGTATCTTAAGTTGTTCCTTGACAGTATCAGCTGGAAGATATCTCATAACTTCAGGGAAGGGAACTCCATAGCTGATTACTTGGCCAGAGATGCGGCGAAGACAGGGATTTCGGGTGATAATGTGGTCCTTCCCTCCCATATTCTTGATCTCTTGCAAAGGGATTCAAATGGGAGGCCTCATTTTTGGTTTAATTAGTGCTTCTTTTTCCTCCTGCTGATGGCCATGCCGAAGGTGGGAGGGTAGAGTTAGCTAGGCTCTTTTGTTTGAATCTGTTTTATTATATGGCTTTTATTTTCTTTTCTCTGATCTTTTAATGAAATAATCTTTTAGCAAAAAAAAAAAAAGCATGAAGGTGGTTTGGGTATCAAATGATTAAGAGAGGTCAACCTAGCCCTTTTAGCTAAACTAGTTTGGTTCATCAAATCAGACCATTCCATGTTTGCTAAATTCTTAAGGGGTCGTTTTCTTGCCAATGATGGTTCCTTGAAAAAATCGGTCAAATCTTCTATTCTCCCAGGCCTTCGTAAAGTTTGGGATTTTTTTGGAGATTCAGAAAGATGGATAGTGGGCAATGGAGAGTCTATCAAGTTTTGGTATGATCGATGGTTAAATGGCTCCAGAATTGTGGATCTTCTTGCTATCAACCCTTCTATTCCTAATAATTTATCAGCTTTATTATTTGATTTTATCGTGGATAGGCAGTGGTATTTTCTAGCGGTTTCTAACCACACTCTTGCAGCATTTGGTGATCATTTCAGATCTGTTAAGCTTCCTTCAGTGGATATGAAAGATAGACATGTCTGGACTCTCACTAAATCGGGTATCTTTTCTGTGTATTCAGCTTGGGAAGGTATGAGAAAGAAGAATACTTCTCAAGGATGGGAACAATTGGTGTGGCAAAAAGGTTTGCTCCCAAGGTTTTTTATGTTTGGCTGGAGGATGAGTCATGGTCGCCTTCCAACAAATGATCAAGTCAATAAGAGGAGAGTGCCATTGGTCTCTAGATGTGAGATGTGCAAAAATAATCAAGAATCTCTTCTTCATCTCTTCCTTGAATGTGACTTTTGTGTAAATGTTTGGAAGGAAATGCTTTCCATCTTCAATATTCATTGGGATGGTTTTCCTTCAATGGAAGAATTATTTTCATGGTGGAAGAGGAAAGCTAATGCTATCCAACTACGGCAATTGTGGCTGGCCTTAGTCATTCTCATTCCTTTGAACCTTTGGAAAGAAAGAAACTCCAGGAGGCACTAAAATAGAGCTAACTCAATTCAAGCGATAGTCAAGACACCTCTGAACGATCTGATTGAGTTCTCTTCCTTGGTTTCAATAAGTGTTAAATCAGTCTCTAATCTCCTTCTTTCTAAAAAATTGAAGGTGAAAATCGGGTCAACTCGGAAAGAAAATATTGTGGAAGTGCTTTGGACGCCCCCAATGCAAGATTTCATCAAGTTGAACATAGATGGCTGCTCTCTTGGAAATCCAGGTCGATCAGCAGCGAGTGGAATTTTTAGAGACAATAATGGGAAACCAATAAGATGCTTTGCAATTTATCATGGTGTTTCAACAAACTTCATTGCTGAGTTCGAAGCTTTCTTCTTGGGTATCCGTCAAGCCATGCAAATGAATTTGAGAAGGCTTTGGATTGAATGTGACTGTATGTCCATGGTGTTATGTATTAAAAATCATAACATTCCATGGATGTTTGACCAACAATGGAGATTCTACAAAGCCTTCCTTGACAGCTCTTCATGGACAATAACACATTGCTTTCGTGAGTTCAATAGGGTGGCAGAAAAGTTAGCCAAGCATGCTGCAGCAACAATGACTTCTACCCACTGGGACATCATCCCTTCATTTCTTGCAGAGGATGTAATATGGGATACTCAGCAAAGACCTAGATACAGATTTTTATAATTAATTTCTGAGATTTTTCTTTTTGTTTGGGTTGCATTTTTGCTGATGGCAATGCCGAAGGTGGATTTGTAGCTCATTGTCGTTTGTAATCTCAAATTCTTTTTTCCTCTATTAATAAAGTCTTCTTGCTAATTCTTAGCAAAAAAAAAAATTGTTCTTTATGTACTAATGTAGCACGAGCAGAGGATTTTCATAAACTTGAAGCAAGTATAGCAGAAACATTATGCCATCTTGAGAGGTTGTTCCCACCTGCATTATTCGATATAATGGTTCATTTACTAATTCATTTTCCACGTGAGGTAAGACTAGGTGGACCAGTACATTACAGGTGGATATGTCCTTTCGAAAGGTTATTGTTTATTGTCAATTCAATTAAAAATCTCTTATTGGTGATAGAAAAATTAGTAAATTTAGAAATCTGTGTTGATCCCAATCAGGTTCACGAAGACATTAAAGGATTATAAGAGTAATCCAAGTTGGCCAGAAGGCTCAATTGCAGGAGGATATATTGTAGATGAATGCCTAATATTCTGCTCAAGATATTTCAAAGGTGTGGAAACATGGGTCAATCGACCGAATAGGAATATTGGTTCGGAGAGATGAGTAGGCCCATAGGAAAGGCTGAGCTAATTAGGCTTGAGATGAAATATGGAAATCAAGCCCACCGATATGTACATTTTAATTACGATGCCCTTGAGGGATATCGAAAATAAGTATCAAATTGACAAATTTTGATATGTGAACTTTTTATATGATTCAACACATATTGATAACCTAAAGCACACTTTCTTATTTCTTAGACATCATCTTGAAGAAATTAAAAAGGCACAAGGTCGTAAATGCAGAGAGCAAAGTAGACTAAAGGAGCATGCACAATCATTCCCAACTTGGTTTGCATGTCATGTAAGTTTAAAACCGGTTTACAAAATGAGTTCAACACCCCTATCGTAATAACATGTGTATTTTGTATTGAATAGGTCGACAAGCTACGACAAAGCGGGGTCGAGGTGCCTGACAACATTAAATGGTTATCGAAAGGGCCTAACTGGGAGGCAAGAAGATACAAGGGATATATTATCAATGGCACCCGATTTAACACTTGACGCTGATTTGCAAACTCAAAACAGTGGGGTCTTAGTGACGGAAATAACACCAAGCATTAATGGCTGTAGAGATCCTAGGCCCGTCGATGGAAATGTAGCTTATTATGGCATATTGAAGGAAGTCATTGAGTTAGAATATTCTTTGAATCTAAAAATAGTGTTATTTCGATGTAACTGGGCTGACTAACAAGGGGGTGGTCAAAGATGACTTCAGGTTTACACTTGTAAACTTCAATCACTTGAAGCATACTGGGGTAAATGAAATGGATGAACCATTTGCGTTTGCTACACAAGCAAATCAGTGTTTTATGTACAACACCCCACAAAATCAGAATGGCAAATTGTTATAAAAACATTGATAGGTGATAATTATAATATGGAGGGAGATGTACCTGAAGACAATGTTCAAAATTGGAAAGAGATATCACTTCAAAACATTGACAGTAGAGGGGGATAAGCTAGTGAAGATGATATTGATCTTAGTTTGATAAGATCAGACATGGAGGGAATAATAGTGGATGCGCCCTTAGAACTAATCAATGCTTTGCAAAGCAACACATAAATTTATTGACTATGATTTTTTGTATATTTTGTTTGAAGGTTTAGTATTTTATTCAAAGTGCAAAAATCAATTAAATGTTAGCTAATAGTGTACGGACAATAGTACTTACTATTCAAGTGATGTTGTTTTATGGCAGTTGTAGAAAAGGAATAATGATCATGTGGACGTTGCTTCTACGAGTGCGGTTGCATCGGGTATGGCTATTCTATTTTTATCAACATGTAATGACATATTTAGTTGATTTTATGATAATGTATGCACTTTTTTTATCACTAAATTGTATTTTTTTGTTGCTGTAAATTGTAATTTTACATGTAGATAATCACCGTAAGAAACGTGGTTAGCTTCATGAAAGTTGGTCTCTGGTAGCAACCCAATATGTCAAGCAGGTATGTACTAATGATGGTTCTTGAGGACATAAGACGAAACAAGCCAAGATCTAGAGGCGAGATTAACTCCATAGCAGATTTGCAGTGCAGCAGGCGCCTAGGCATTCAGATTCAAGGAGTGGGGAATAGAGAAATTTTGGAGGTCTTCTGGTGTAAACCTCCAATGTTCTGGATAAAATTAAACATTGATGGCAGCTCTATGGGAAATCCAGGGCGGACTGGAGCGGGAGGTATATTTCGGGACCATCAGGGCAGGGTCATGGGCTCTTATAAAAAATATATGGGTATTACTGGAGTATTTGAAGCAGAGGTGGAGGGTTTGATGGAGGGGTTGCTGCGAGCAAAGGCCATGAACATCACTTGTTTATGGGTGGAGTCAGACTCTAGCTCGGTTGTGCTAGCGATTCAGTAAAGGAAAATTCCATGGTTTGCTCTCCAACGATGGATGTATCTTAAGCCGTTCCTTGACAGTATCAGCTGGAAGATATCTCATAACTTCAGGGAAGGGAACTCCATAGCTGATTACTTGGCCAGAGATGCGGCGAAGACAGGGATTTCGGGTGATAATGTGGTCCTTCCCTCCCATATTCGTGATCTCTTGCAAAGGGATTCAGATGGGAGGCCTCATTTTTGGTTTAATTAGTGCTTCTTTATCCTCCTGCTGATGGCCATGCAGAAGGTGGGAGGGTAGAGTTAGCTAGGATCTTTTGTTTGAATCTGTTTTATTGTATGGCTTTTATTTTCTTTTCTCTGATCTTTTAATGAAATAATCTTTTAGCAAAAAAATATCATGTGAACTACACTTTATTGGATCATTTGAAGAGCCGATGATGGTATATTTTGTATTTTTTTATCCTTTTCTTATTTTATCAGCTTCGGGAGACTGGTGAAGAACCGTTAAAGATTGACTTTTACAAGATAACACATGTGAAAAGAACTTAGAACCGGTTGATGAAGAATCAGGCAAAAATCTGGTATATATTGTGTTTTTTATTCATAGTTACTGGGTCCTTGATCATTGTTGGTAGCTTGCTCGGTTTGCAATAATTTGTAGAAAGAGATGGAAGATAAGTTAGCGGCGTTGCCAGTAGAATTACAGAAAAACAAAGAGACTCATGAGTCCATATGGACACAATCATTTGATGAGGAATCACATGGCCGAGTGTGCCTAGTTGGAGTTGGGGTAAGCCCAAAAGACCTTGAATCGTCGAAAAGTAATGCCGTGCTCAACCGGAAGAACAAGGAGTTGCAAAATAAATTGGAGATGCTAGAAGAGAAGATGGAATTAGAAAGGAAGAAGAATGAAGATGTGATTAGCAGTATGCAATCACAAATTGAAAAATTTACCCAACTCTTCATGAATAGAAGCTTGCAAGATTTAGTTAATCTAAGTAAAGATTAGCTCTTCTCAATTTTGATGTTAGAGATTATAGTTTTATCGATAACAATATCCAAAAGTTTGTGATCATCTTTTGTTTTGAAAAACCAGGAAGTAACTAATGGAGAATTCAGCTTCTACATGAATGTTATACATTTCCTACTCTTGGGTAAGACAATTCTTCCTCTCATACATGAAAGTATATATGTTAATTTTATATTTTGATTTGTTTCATTTTGTACATGTAATAAAGTGTATGAGGTTATTTTGTAGGAAAGTAGAATAACTCCTCCGATTTCATGATGGGAATATTGTCCCATTTTCACTTCTTATTCTTCAATTTAACTTTTGTATGAAATCATTTTCTGTAGGAAAGACAGTATGATTGCTACATCTTCTTGGTTAACTAGAATTCTTCATTACTTCCAGACTATATGTCCAATCTTAATGAGAATTTTGCTTCTATTGTATTTTTTTTTTTCTCTTTCTCAGTTATAAATTTTGAATCTTAATGAGAATTTTGCTTCTATTGTCTTTTTTTTTTTTTTTTTTTTTTTCTCAGTTATAGATTTTGAATCTTAATGAAAATTTACTTCTAATGTCTTTTTGTTTTCATTTTTAGATTTTGAATCTTAATGAAAAGTTGCTTCAATTGTCTTTCTCCTTTTTCAGTTACCTTTGAATACATGTCTAAGATGTTCTTATCAACTAGATAAATGTGCTTGTTGACTGAAAATTTGTTATATGTGCGAGTTGACATAATTGAGATGTGTTTCACTTATTCTAAGGGTTTATGAGACAGAAAATGAGGGCATCATGCTAGCAAGAGAAGTGAATGAGATCCAAGACCTTTACAAATCAAATTTGATTTACATTTCACATGATAGAAAAAATATATCTTGCTACTTTGAGTACAATGGTTTCGTAGTGTTTTCAATTTCTTTTGCTTAGGCTTAGAGAACTGAGTCTGTAGAACAATATTTTGAAATGATCCACAATCATTTTCTCTTTTGTCAAGACTTGTTTAATCATCTCAATCATTTCCTCTTTTGTCAAGACTTCTTGTTTAATATTATTCGTTTTTTTGGTTGGGTGAGTGTGGGGGGTCTATAATTGTCTAAATCTATGCAAAGGGGCAACAAACTTAAAGGGTCTTGAAGTGGCAAAGATTGGTGCATTATAATTAAAAAAAAAAAAAAAAAAAAAAAAAAAAAAAAAAAAAAAAACCCTATAGGGGTGCTAATAAAAACAAGTGAATAATCATATCATTAGCAGTACCGATCCGTCCCAATATACGTTTTTAGTGGCGGTATGTATTCTACCGCCAAAGAGTACATCTTTAGCGAGGGTAATTTTCCGCCCCTAAAGAGTAACTCTTTAGCAAGGGTAATTATCCACCCCTAACGAGTACATCTTTAGTGAGGGTCAATATCAGGCCCTAAAGAGTACATCTTTAGCGAGGGTACTTAACCGCCCCTAAAGATGACCTCTTTAGCGGCAGATAATATAAGCGCCCCTAAAACCCATTTTACGCGTAGGAGAAAAAAACTGCCTCTAAGCATTAGCGGTGCCACATTTAGTGATGGATATGCAGCGGTAAAAAAAACCGCCCCTAAAATCTTTAGGGGCTGTTTTTTTAGTTTTAGCGGCAGTAAAAAAACCACCCCTAAAGAGCATTTTTTTTGTAGTGAGTTGTGTTCACAATCATGTGATTCCTTGGTGCTTTGAACAAAATTGGTGGCATCTAAAGCAGTACTTGGACAATATAATTTAAAAAATCTCACATTGTTACAGCTTTACAAGGAGATAAACTCAGTAGATAAACTAGCCAAACATGCTGCAACATCTAGAAGTACTACTATCTGGGATACAACTCCTCATTTTGTTAATCATGAACTAAATTGGGATTTTTAGTAGAGATCGAGATATCGGTTTATGTAGTTTTCTTTTGATTGTTTGCTTTTTTACTGATGAGCATGTTGAAGGTGGAAATACAATCAAATAGATCTCTTTTGTATGCTCTCATTCTTTCGTTCTATTAATGAAATTCATGTGCGGAGTTTTGGGGAAAAAAAAGAAAGAAGACTCTTTATGGCGAAGAAAAAGATATGACTGCATTTATTGATACGGGGTTTCAAATGGAGAGAGAGAGAGAGAGAGCCTGTAAGTGATTTGGATCCTCCCTGCTTCTCTCCCTGAAAGCTCTACCGACCAACGCCGCTGCTCCGCCTCGCTACTCTCCCTGAAATCTCTACCAACAAACGTCGCTGCTCCTCACTGTTTCTCTCCCTGAAATCTCTGCCGAATAGTTGAAGCGATTTTGTTGAGAAGAGGGTGATCGGAGAAGATCTGCCGAGAAGACAGAGCTGCTTACTGGGTTCGACAGTTTGATTTCAAGACGGTCTGATTGATATGAAGTTATTTTGTTGAGAAGAGGGTGATTGGAGAAGATCTGCCGGGCTTGCAATCCTTTGACGAAGGTTCATCCTCGAACAGATCTGGCCGGAATAGGACTCTGGATCTAGGAGTCTGATCTGAGCTACCGGAACGAAGGATGACACCGGTGGCGAGGAAGGCCATGGACGGAGAGTCTTTCTAGGAGGCTGATCTGAGCTTCAGCACCGTTTTTCCCTTCTTCTTCACTGCCTGCAAATCTGTTCCTTCAGCTCTGATTCAGATCTGCGATTCAAATTCATTCCTGCTTTCTTCTGTGTTGAGCTCTGCTTCAGATCTGAGTTCTTTTTGGAGCTCTGAGTACCGAAGGTGCTGGTTTTTTAACTTTTTATTGGAGGGGAGCTATTGCACGAGTTTGGGTGGAAGAACCTACTGGGACACCAAAGTAGTCAGCGAACTTCAGATCTGATCGGATCTGCTCAGATCTACTCGGATCCGCTCGGATCTGCTCGGACCTGCTCGTCGGACACCGTGAGAACTTCAGACCTGCTCTTTGGAACTTCACACGCCGTGAGAACTTCGGATCTGCTCTCCCTCCTTCTCTGCTCTGCTCTCTCACAGAAGGAAGATGATGGCTGAGTCGAGTAATGATACTAGAATCGGACATGAGCCAAAGGATGGCTGGCCTCCGGATCGTGGTAGACAGGCTTTGATTACTGATTTTCTGAAACCAGATTTTCCAAGGAAGGATTCCAGATCGGCTTCTGCTAATAATGATTCTAGATCTGTAGAGGGAGGTGAGGTTGATCGGGTCAAGGATGCAGATGAAAATAGGGAGGAGGTGCGACGATCCTACTCTACTGTGGTGGGTCATGCCTTGCCGGAAGTGGAAACTTTACCTGATCCTATTCACGCTGGAGCCTACACCAAGATCATAATCCCACAAGATGCCTATGAGGAAAGACTGCTACGGTTCAGGTTTGCATTGATCGGGAGGACGAACTTTAGATACCTTTCAATGGATGACATTCGAAAGGAGGCGAAGGAGAATTGGAATCTAAAAGGCGGAGTGAAGATGGCTCCTATGGGGAAGGGGTATTTTCTTTTACAATTTGAAAGGGAAGGAGACATGGCAGCCATGTGGAGACGAAATCTTACAAGAGTCTGTGGGCAGATCATCAGATTCCAGCCTTGGAAGGCAGATTTTGATGTTCATGCCAAGAACGTCAAAACCAAGTTGGTTTGGATCAGATTTCCTGACCTCCCACTGGAATACTGGCATGAGAGGATTCTGCTAACAATGGCCAAGGCATCAGGGAGACCTGTGGCACTGGACAGACTAACTCGATCTGCGGCAATGGGCGCTTTTGCGAGAGTCCAGGTTGAGGTAGAGATTGGAGCTACCAGACTCGAAGAAATCCAGGTAGAACGAAGGCAACCAGGAACTAACGAAACATTCTGGTTCAAACAAAATATTATTTATGAAGATGCCTTGATCAGATGTGGTTTCTGCAAAAAAATGGGACATTCTGTCCATGTATGTAGAGTGAGAATGGACGCAGAGACCAGGAAGGAGTCGCAGCGCAAAGAGACTATTCCAGGGGCGGCCTATGTAGATGAAGAGGAAGGCGTCCAGAGCAATGGTCACCGGAATGAGAACAGTGGCCGCCGGAATGAGCAGAATCTGATGGCTGGTGCGTCTAACTTGGAAAGATTTTCCTTACTTTCGAAGGAACGATCTCCTTCCATGTTTGACTCGCACACTTTAAGGAACATTGATGGAAAATCAGTTATGCATAATTTGAATGGAGACATACAAATATGCCTTCCATTAGAAGAAGAAGGGAATATGGAAAGAAATAATCTAGCGGACACGAATTACTTGGATGATGGGGAGAATGACTTGGATGATGGGGCGGATTCTATGGATGGATCGGATAATGGGTTGGTTGGTGGAAATGGGTCTCTTCTGGGTCAACATTCCTATAGAAATGTTGTTTCATCTTGTGGGGCTGGGAACAACACCCATAGGGCCATACAAGAGAAGGAATCTTCAAGCTCCATTTACCATGGTAGTGGTGATCGGGTGACGAACCTGTCTAGGCATGGCGAGCAACATGAGACTGGTCAGTGCCAAGCACTGCAATGGTACAACAATGTCATCTCGTCATTCAACCCTCTTGAGATTAATGGTGGCACGGTGGTGGTTAATCATAAGGAGGTAGAGCAGATAGACAAAACTCTCTGCGAAAGGGAGGCTTTGGATCTGGTTCCTGGAAGACAGGGAAAGGGGAAACACCTGACCAATACAGAGCAGACTTTGCGAAAGTCTGGCCGTATTGCCTCATCAAAAAATAGTAAATGAAAGCCCTCTATTGGAATATTAGAGGGATAAAGAAGGCTGCCGCAAGGTTAGCTTTGAGGAATATTTTAAGGGACAAAAGACCTGATTTCCTCTGCATTGCCGAACCTATGATTCCCTCTGACGCCTTTCCTACGTTGTTCTTCAACAAGCTGGGTTTTGACCCTGATTTCATCCATAACGAGCGTCTAGGCGGAGTCTCAAATCTATGGCTGATTTGGCGAAGAGGTGTAGCAAAGCCTGTTGTGCTATCGTCTTCTGAGCAGCAAATCTCTGTCTCTGTGCAATGGGCTCAGGAAATTTTCATCTTATCTGTAGTGCATGCCAAATGCCTAAGAGCTGCTAGAAGAGAATTGTGGACCGAATTGGTGGCAACCCATCCTGGGCTGACTACTCCTTGGATGATTTTTGGAGATTTCAATGCCACCCTTCTCTCTTCTGAAAAAAGGGGGCCTGGAATTTTCAACCTGGGGTCAGCGGGAGATTTTGGCGCAATGGTGGATACTTGTTCACTAATTCAAGTTCCTTCGCAGGGAAGGAAATTAACATGGACTAATAACAGGAGAAGGGGACATGTCTCTGCAGTGCTCGATCGAAGCTTTTGCAATGAGGCCTGGATTTCTTATTTTCAAGAATGTCACCAATTTGTCTTGCAGAGAGTGGCGTCTGACCATACTCCCATTTTGGTGGTGTCTGAAGGCTCTGAAAGACCAAAAAACTGTCCTTTTCGCTTCCAGAGGTTCTGGGCAGACCATGAGGGTTATCTAAATGCAGTTAAGTCCTC
The DNA here is from genome assembly GCF_013358625.1 of Macadamia integrifolia. Lineage (NCBI taxonomy): Eukaryota > Viridiplantae > Streptophyta > Magnoliopsida > Proteales > Proteaceae > Macadamia > Macadamia integrifolia. Next base: position 24,572 of record NW_024868568.1, on the reverse strand, counting down.
CTGGGTGAATGACATTCCTGGATCGCCAATGATGGTTATGGCTCAAAAATTAAAAAGATTGAAGGTCTTCCTGCGCTCCTGGGCAAAAGAAAATTTTCCAAATTTTAACTGCATGGAGGAGATCCAGACTGAAATTGACAGAGATGGGATAAATGACTCAATTTATGCCAAAGAAGCTGATGCAAAGACCAGATATCTGAAGGCCCTGCAAAATTATGAGAAATTATGGGCTGAAAAATCTCGTTCTAGATGGAGGAATCAAGGAGACAGATGCTCAAAATTTTTTCACATCTCAGTGAAGATTCGGCAAATGAAGAACTCCATTAAATCTCTGAAGATGGTTGATGGGACCCTGATCTCTGATAGAGAGCAGATCAAGGAATATGTTGCGGGTTATTATGAGCATTTTCACAAAGGTACTCCCCTTACCAATCACATGGATTTATTGCAATGCATTCCTAATGTATTGGAAGAATGGGATAGAGGTCGATTAGATGGTATTCCCTCTGACTCTGAGATTAAGAATGCGGTGTGGGATCTTGATCCAGATAGTGCTCCTGGTCCAGATGGATTTCCTGGAGCTTTTTATAAATCATGTTGGGACATCATATCTTCAGATTTGTGCAATGCTATCAGATGGTTTTTCAGAACTGGGTTCATGCCTTACGGCATTAATAATAATTTCCTGGTTTTGATTCCTAAAATTGAAGGAGCACTATCCCTAGACAAATTCAGGCCATTGTGCATGGGAAATTTTTTATGCAAAATAATATCAAAGATTCTGGCTATGCGATTATCGTGTGTTCTTCCAAAAATTATCTCTGAGGAGCAGGGGGCCTTCCAGAAAGGGAAGATCATTCATTCCAACATATCACTTGCCTCGGAGCTGGCAAACATGATGTTTGCATCCACAAGAGGTGGAGGTATGGGTTTAAAAATTGATATCCAGAAGGCGTTCGACACCATCTCTTGGAATTTTATTTTTCATGTTCTGAGGAGATTTGGTTTTTCTGAAAAATGGATCTCTTGGATCCATCAGATCCTTGTTTCTGCCAGAATCTCAGTTCTGTTAAATGGTGGCCCTGTTGGATACTTTGGTGTGGAGAAGGGTCTGAGACAAGGAGATCCAATCTCGCCTATGCTGTTTATCATTGCTGAAGAGGTTCTTTGTAGAGGCTTATCTGAGCTCCTAGCCAATAACAGCATTAAAGCTCTATCGGGTCCTCGTGGGGCGATTATTCCTACACATATTCTTTTTGCTGATGATGTTTTTATCTTTTCTAATGCTTCCATCAGGTATGTTAAAAATCTCAATAATTTTCTCGCTAAATATCAAAGCTTCTCCGGCCAGAAAATAAATTTAGACAAAAGCAAGCTTTTCTTGGGATCTGTTCCTGCCTCTAGGAAGCAAGCCATTGCAGAAGAGCTTGGTATCTCCATTTGTAACTTCCCCACCCGCTATTTGGGGGTCGAGATCTTTAAGGGAAGGGTGAAAAAGGAGTCGCTAATCCCCATTCTGGATAAAGTCAAAGGGCGTTTAGCAGGATGGAAAGGGAAGATTTTGTCCATGGCTGGACGAGTGGAATTGGTCCGCTCAGTGATCTTGGGAATGATGAACCATAGTTCAGCTGTATATTGGTGGCCTTCATCCCTTATTGCAATAATGGAGAGGTGGATGAGAAATTTTATCTGGACAGGTGAGATTGATACTGCAAAAAAAATATCAGTCAGATGGGATCTTTGTTGCAGGCCTAAGGATGAAGGTGGTTTGGGACTGAGAAGGCTCAGAGACATAAACAAAGCCATGCTCTGTAATATGGTCTGGAGGGTCAAGCATGAGAATTCCTTAGCATGCAAATTCTTAAGGGCGAGATTTTTGAGGGGTGATGGTTCCTTAAAAAAGTCCTATAAACCTTCATCGATTTGGCCAGGCTTTAGGAAGATGTGGGACTTCATGACCACCAAAGAAGCCTGGATGATTGGAAATGGGGACAGCATAAATTTCTGGTCAGATAAATGGTTGGGCGGCAAATCCATCCTAGAGCTAGTTGGCCTGGAGGGAGAGTCGAGTCTTCTCTGCAAGGGAAAGGTCAGTGACTTCATTGACAATTTTAAATGGAAATTGCCAAATGTTATCTCCCCTTTGCTGCATGAAATTTTTGAGAAAATTCGAACCATTAAAATTCCATCTTATCCCTGTGAAGATATGTGCCTGTGGAGTCTATCATCTGATGGGATTTTCAATTCTAATTCTGCCTGGGAAGATATTAGGATTCGTAACCCAAAAGTGCCATGTTTCTCTTTGATTTGGGGTAAAAAGATGCAACCTAGGGTGTCTATCTTTGGTTGGAGAATGGTGCACGACAAGCTCCCTACAGATGACGCTATTCAAAAGAGGGGCATAGTCCTTGTCTCTAAATGTAGCTTATGTGGAATGGAGGCTGAGACATCGTCTCATATTTTCCTTCAATGCTCCTACTCCAAAGAAATATGGCTCTTTTTTTGTGGATGCTTCAATGTGCAATGGCAGCCTGCTGGAACCATGGCCGATTTCCTCACATGGTGGAGAAGAAAACAGAAATCAGTTTGCTGCAAAGAGGCATGGATCATGGGGTTACTAACAGTAGCTGATCACATTTGGCGCGAAAGAAATATGAGAAGGCATGATGGCAAGGAACGACCGGCAAGATACCTGAAGCAGATGATTCTAGAGGATATTCAGTTTGCTAAGCCAAGCACTAAAGGTGAAGTCAAGACAATGTCTGATCTCATTTGCTGCAGGAAGCTTGGTATTCCGATTCAGCGATCTCCACCAAAATCAATCTTAGAGGTTTTTTGGTGCAGACCCGAGGCAAATTGGATTAAATTGAATTTTGATGGAAGCTCAAGGGGGAACCCAGGTCGTGCAGGTGCAGGAGGAATTTTTCGTGATCACAGGGGAGGCGTTCTTGGCTCCTACAAAATTTTTATGGGTGTCTCGGGAGTCTTCGAAGCTGAAATCGAAGGCCTAATGGTGGGGCTGATGCGTGCTAGGGAGATGGGCATTCCATGTCTGTGGGTAGAGACGGATTCTAGTGCTGTTGCAATCTCTATCCAGCAAAATAAAATTCCATGGTTTGCTTTGCAGAGATGGATATTCCTCCAACCATATTTGGAGAATATCACATGGAAAATAACTCACAACTTCAGAGAAGCGAACTCAATTGCCGACTACCTGGCTAGAGATGCGGCGAAGACAGGGATATCAGCCATAAATGTTGACTTTCCTGCCAACATTAAGGATTTCATCAGAAGAGATGCTGATGGCAGACCAAACTATAGATTTGATTAGTGGGATTCTCTTTCCTCTGCTGATGGCAATGCCGAAGGTGGGGATCAGGGAATCGATTTTATTTTTAATTCACTCTATTTTCTCAGTTTGATGTACCTCTGTAATTTCTTCCTTTTTCTTCAATTTTAATATAATGATTTTCTAGCGAAAAAAAATACGGGGTTTCAAATAAATTGTTCTATTGTACACAGCTACGGCTTGTCACAAAGTATACCAATAAGCTCCGACCCATGCTAATTAAAGTTGTCCGGTGAAGGATCTTCCACCTCTCAAACTCAAGGAAATTACTTGATGGAAATCTCTCTTCTCAACATAAACAGTGCATTTCTGGTGCTATTCATATTCCACAACATTAATTCTTTCCCCGCTCGCTGTCTAGGAGTTGAAACTTTTAAGGATGAAGTAAACTGACTGAGAAAGCACAAGATCTGCAGGAACAGAACCTGATAGTGACAGTGGTTTTGCATTTCTACTACTATTTGTCAGCATCATGTGTCACTCCAAGAAAAATAAAAAATAAAAATAAAAAAACTCAATTATCATGTTATAGTTATATTTTATTGAATTTCCTTTTCATGAAAGGTAGCCTGATGGGCTTCTTGTTTACAGCCTCTAGTACTGAACTTCATCCCCATGCAGATTCGGAATTTTTTGGAGACTTTCCCATGAACATGAATCGGGAAAATATGCCAACAGTGCATTTTTGGGAACTTTTAACCAGAACCAGTCCTTTTTAAAGATTTGGATACTGATTCTTTCACACGCAGCAAATGATTTGGCTTTTGCTGAAATTCACTTTCATGGGGGGCGAATATATGCAATGTTTTGGAACTTTTAATCAAAACCAGTCTTTTTAAGCTCTGGATAATTATTCTTCCACAAAAACACAGAAAAAGTACCTTTACTCACCCTTCACGTCTCCCTCTCTATCTTATCACAGTCTATATAAGTCTCCAAGCATGTTCTTTTGTTTCTATCACAGCAACGAGCAACAAGCAACAAACACTACCCACTACCCAGCCCGTCCTTCGTTCCTGCTGTAATGGCAACTGCTGTTCTTTCCAAGCAAACCTTATCCAAATGGTTCTCCAACAAGAGCTTCGTGCTAAGCGCCCATCGCCTTCATCATCATTCGAAACAGGAATCAAACGATGAACTCCAACAAATATTTCGTCGCTTGGACACTAATGGGAACGGAAAGATCGAAGGCTTTGAACTCAGATCCTACTTTGCCTCCATAAGGGAGTTCATGTCACCTAAGGAGGCTCAAGGTGTGATCAATGAACTGGATGCAGCAGGTGGTGACAATTTGATGCTCGACTTTGACGATTTTGAGAAGTTGATGGAACGTGAAGGTGGTAATGATGATCTGAAAAGAGGGTTTGATATGTTCGCATTGATGGGTTCTGGGTCCATTACAACAGAGGGCTTGCAGAGGATCTTCAGTTGCCTTGGCAACAAAATGTCCAATGAAGAGTGCAAGACCATCATACAGGCATTCGACCTCAACGGCGACTGTGTGATTGACTTCTCTGAGTTCCAGCAGTTGATGGCTTAGTCATATTAATGTTTGCACCTGTTCTATGAGTGTGTGTTAGTATATGCAAATAAGTTTACAGACATAAAAATAATGGCCTTAATGCTGTAAAATGTCTGTAAGACACCAGGTGGGTGTCCTATGTTATTAATAATTCTGAACAGGTTTGCTATAAATTATGGTGTTCAAACTTTGTAATGTCTTGTTATCTCTAAAGTTGGCAATTTGCTATTGCAATTTGAGACTTGGATGTCTCTAGAGTGTCCTCATGCTCCAAAACCAAAGTAAGCAAGAGGGCACTGGAGGACAGAATGCCCTTAGAGCTTACATTAAGGAAGGAGACAAAACGAATCCCAAACATAGTTTTAAAAAGCTGATCAGATCGATCAGGATGGCTTCGATTGGATTGATATCGGACATGATTCCCTAGTATAATTAAGCATAGATATAAGACTCTTAATATATTTCAGTTTTTAATTTGGTTGATGGGTGAGCCCAAGCCCATGAGCAGTTTATATAGGGCCCATAACAAAGTAAATTTGGGGTTTTATCGTTGCTTTTAATCTTAGTGGTAAGAATTTAATTAGGTGGATGGTTGAAATTGTTTACAATTTTCATTAGGTATTTCCTTTTCTTTAAATAAGTAATGGGAGAACAATGTAAATTAGATGAGATTCAGTATGGTGGGAACGAGAAGGTAAAGCTTTATGGCTGGGAATACTGGAGTTATTGGAAATTCGGACTCAAGGTGGGTTGAAACTGCAGGCGGCAATCGAGATTTTGGTCCTGAGAGATGGATCTCTGATCCTTTCATTCTGGGAAAAGCGCATCTGGAATCTGGGATTTCATATCACAATCCAAATGTAGAGGTAAGGAGTCCTCCGGTGGTGTTGGGACAGGAAGAATATGTTGGGCTGCAGGCTACGCGTCCTATGGCAACCACGATGGAGATGAATGCCAATGGTGGTTCTGCAAAGTCTTTTGCATCAGTGGTGGGGCAGCCTGTCCTACCATTGATTGACACTCTTCCATCGGCTGTGAAGGACGGTCTTCTTACAAGAATCAAGATTCCACAAAGAGCATAAGATAGACAACTTAGTAAGCATCGTTTTGCTCTTCTCGGGCGAGTGTGTACCCGACCTATCCCTATGGAATCTCTACAAGTTTTTGTTAAAGATAATTGGGGACTAAAGGAACAGGTGGAGATACGATCCCTTGGTAAGGGATTCATAATGTTTCCATTTATGAATGAAGTGGATATGGCAATGATCTAGCGCAGGGGACTTGTTCATGTGGAAGGACGTATCATTCGTTTCCAGAGATGGAGGCAAGATTTTTAGAGGTCGAAATAGGAGATTACGAACAGATTGACATGGGTACGCTTCCCCGATCTTCCTCAAGAGTATTGGGATGAAGAAATCATTCTCTCCATGGCCAAGGCAGTGGGAAGGCCGGTGGCGATTGATTGGAGGACGCCTGACTCAATGTACGGCCATTTTGCTCGAGTTTGCGTCGATATTGAGGATTCAATTCCTCGGGTGGCGGAATTATTTGTGGAGAGAGAGCGGCAAGGTTCCAATGAATCTTATGTTTTTAAACAAGATGTTGTATTTGAGAACCTGCCGGCGTGATGTTCTAATTGCCGCAGGTATGGGCACCGAGCAGATATGTGTTCAGATGTACCCAAGGAGCAGGAGCAGGAATCGACTGATCAAGGTGGCATGGAGGATACTGGCCGCCGGAATCCCCACAGTCAGAGATGGGTTGGGCCACCTGTGGTACGAGAGGTGAATCCACAAACAGTTGAGGCAACGGCTGATTGCTCTTCTCCAATTAAGGAAAATCCAGATTCTGAGGGACGCATGGAAAATATAGGGAGATCTCCCAATATTTCTCAAACTCCTGCCAAGGTAGGGACGCCTATCTTGGAAATTTCTCAGAATTCAGTGGATTGTGCTCTAGAGGCGACTTTTGGAAAGTCACTAGATGGGTCCCATAAGGCTTAATTGACAAATTCTTCCACGGGACAGTCAGTATTAGGCCCAAATGGGCAAGGTAGTGGGTCAATTGATATTGTGCTTAATGTGGAAAATGATGTGGATCGGATCCATGGGTCACCTCTTGATCAATCTTCTCCAAACTCATGTTGGTGTATGATGTCTTGTATTCCGTCGTAGTTTAATCTAGGGAGTACTGGTGTAGCACCTAGACAGGCAGGACGAAGGGCCGTGGGGGTTGCAAGGGGGGCAGGAGGCCCCTTTGCATAGCAGGGGGTGTAGGGGGGCGTAGCCCCCGCTCGAATTTTTTATTTGAGGGCAATTGTAGTTTAATCCGGATTAGGGTTTTTTCGCTATATATTTGTAGCGAGGGTTTCTTTCTCTGTAATGCAAGCAATACGGAGAGGTGTGGGGAAGAGCGCTGTAACCCTATTCTCCATTGATAGTGAAGCAGGATCTCATCTCACCGGGGACGTAGGCAACCTTGCTGAACCTCGTAAAATCCGTGTGCATTGTTTGTTTTGTTTTTCCATTATCTTTTGCATCGTTTTAGGGTTGCATTTCTACAAATTGGTATCAGAGCTCTAGGTTTCCGTTTTCTACGGTTTACTATCACAATGGCAGGGAAGGGATCGAATGTCAAGTATGACATCGAGAGGTTTAATGGGAAGAACAATTTCACCCTCTGGCGTCAAAGGATGAAGGATCTTCTGATACAACAGGGTTTAGCGAAAACGTTGTTGGGGAAGTCGAAGAAACCTATAAAAATTACTGACGAAGATTGGAAAGAGATGGAGGAATAGGCGGTAAGTGCTGTTCGATTAAGTCTTTCTGATGATGCCCTACAATACGTTGTGAGTATCAAATTTACACCGCAATTATGGGAGAAACTTGAAAGCATTGACATGACGAAGTCCTTAACGAACAAGTTGTTTAACATGTTCAATCAGATCGTAAGTAAACTTGCAAACCTGGAGGTTAAGATCGAGGATGAAGACAAGGCGTTACTATTGTTGTTGTCACTCCCAGAATCATATGATCACCTAGTAACGACTCTCTTGTTCGGGAAGGAGACCCTAGAGATGGATGAAGTCGCAGCTGCCCTTATGTCCAATGATACGAGGAAGAAGGCCAGTAGTACGAAATCTCAAGGAGAAGGTTTTTTCGAAGGTGACAAGGAGCAGGAAAGAGGGAGATCAAATCAGAAGGGATTTGGGAAGAGTCGATTGAAATCAAAAGGGGCAAAGACAAAGGTCTCTTGTTACTATTGCAAGAAGGAAGGTCATCTGAAAAGAGAGTGCTTGAAGAGGAAGGCGGACTTAAAGAACAAAGGTGTAGATAAGGCATCTGAGGAAGCTAGCGTGGCTGACAGTTCAAATGGAGATGATGGAGATGTACTCTCTATATCATCAGGTAAGAATCAACCTTCTGATTCTTAGATTTTAGATTCTGGATGTTCATATCACATGTGTCCACATAAGGATTGGATTGATACATATCAACCATATAATGGTGGGTCTGTCCTAATGGGGAATGATGCCGCATGCAAGACCATTGGGATAGGCACTATCAAAATTAAGATGTTTGATGGGATAATAAGAACCTTAGCAGATGTGAGACATGTACTAGAATTAAGGAAAAACTTAATATCTTTGGGGGAACTTGATTCAAATGGCTGCAAGTACATAGCAGAAGGTGGAGTTCTCAAAGTTGTTAAGGGTGTAATGGTTGTCATGAAGGGACAGCTAGCAGGTACCCTATACAGACTCATAGGGAGCACAATTATAGGTGGAGTATCTGTGACTGCAGATGCAGTATCTGATACAAATGATACCTATCTGTGGCATATGCGGTTAGGGCATATGGGAGAAAGAGGGTTGATGGAGCTTCATAAAAGGAAAATGTTGAAGGGAGTAAAAACTTGTAAACTGAACCTTTGCAAGTATTGTGTGTTCGGAAAATAATGCAAAGTTAGTTTCAAAACTACAAAACATAAGAGTAAAGGGGTACTTGATTATGTACACATCGATGTATGGGGTCCTTCAACAATAAAATCTAAAGGTAGGGCAGAATACTTCGTGACCTTTGTTGATGATTACTCAAGGAAAGTCTGGATCTACTTCATGAAACATAAAAGTGAGGTGTTCACTAAATTTAAGAAATGGAAGGCTGAGGTAGAAATGAAAGAAAATTAAATACTTGAGAACAGATAATGGAGGAGAGTACACATACAAGCCGTTTCTAGAATTATGCAAAGCTGAAGGGATTACACGTCACTTTACGGTTCCAAAGACACCACATCAAAGTAGTGTAGCTGAAAGGATGAACAGAACACTTCTAGAAAGAGCTCGGAGTATGAGGCTGAATGCAGAGTTGAGCAAGAGATTTTGGGCAGAAGCAGTGAACATGGCATGTTTCCTCATCAATAGGTCTCCATCAAAGGCGATTGATTGTAAAAATTCCTAAAGAGGTATAGACAGGAAAACCAGTAGATTATTCTATTCTAAAAATATTTGGTTGTCCAGCCTATGCGCATGTTGAGAGTGAGCAACGTTCCAAGTTAGACTCAAAGTCTAAGCAATGTATCTTTCTTGGTTTTAAGAAAGGTGTAAAGGGATTCAAGTTGTGGGATCTAAGTTCACAGAAAGTTGTGGTTAGCAGAGACGTTGTGTTTGATGAGTCTCATATAGTGAAGTCAAATTATAATTCACAAGCAGTTGATGAAAATAAAGAAGGTTCTACTGTGCAGGTGGAGTTAGGTGAGTTAGAAATAATAAGAGAGAATGAGTCATCAAGTGACTTACCAGGACAACAGGAAGCAGTAGAAGTTCCCTATACTGTGACAAAGGGTAAAGAGAAGCGTACTCACAAAGCACCTATGAGATACGGGTTTGAGGACATGGTTGCCTATGCCCTCACTGTAGGTACAGGTGATCCATCTTCCTACCATGATTCTTTGAGTGATGTACAACATGATAAATGGATGACAGCTATGATGGAGGAAATGGAATCTCTATAGAAGAACAAGACTTGGGAAATTGTGGAAAAACCCAAGGGAAGAAAAATCATTGGGTGTAAATGGGTCTTTCATAAGAAAGAGGCAGCATCTGAGAAGGAGTGTGAAAGGTATAAGGCCAGACTTGTAGCCAAAGACTATGCATAGAAGGAGGGGATAGACTACAATGAAATATTTTCTCCAGTGGTGAAACACACTTCGATTAGGGTACTATTTGCTTTGGTAGCCATATATGATTTAGAGCTTGAACAACTTGATGTGAAAACTGCATTTCTTTATGGTGACTTGGAGGAACAGATTTACATGGAGTAGCCTGAAGGTTTCAAGGTGCAGGGAAAGGAAGATCATGTTTGTCTACTTAAGAGGTCGCTTTATGGCCTTAAGCAATCTCCTAGGCAATGGTACAAGCGCTTTGATTCCCACATGATGAAGATTGGCTACACAAGAAGTGAGTATGATAGTTGTGTTTATTATAAAGTGTCAAGTGATAATTCCATTATTTTGTTGATACTTTATGTTGATGACATGCTCATTGCTGCAAAGAACAAACATGATATAGTCTCTTTGAAGTCTTTGTTGAGTGCTGAATTTGAGATGAAGGATCTTGGTGCTGCTAAGAAGATGCTTGGCATGGAAATCCTTAGAGATAGAAATGCAGGTAAATTTTGGGTAACTCAGAAGAGGTATATTGAAAAGGTGCTAGAGCGTTTCAATATGGAAAAGGCTAAGCCGGTTAGCACTCCGTTAGTTGGCCACTTCAAGTTATCCGAAAGGGAATGCCCTACAACACATTAGGAGGTGGAGTAGATGTCTCAAGTCCCTTATGCTAGCACAGTTGGGAGTCTCATGTATGCTATGGTTTGTAGCAGGGCGGATTTGTCTCATGCAGTCAGTGTTGTTAGCAGATACATGAGTAATCTAGGGAAGGAGTATTGGACTGCAATTAAGTGGATCTTTAGATATTTGAGCAAGACTAAAGATATAGGTGTTATGTACAGTGGCAAGGGAAGTTCTACAGAATTGGCAGGTTATGTTGATTCTGACTATGCTGGTGATTTAGACAAGAGGAGATCTACTACAGGGTATGTGTTTACATTAGTTGGTGGACCTATATCATGGAGGACGATGCTTCAGTCTACAATTGCATTGTCCACTACAGAGTCAGAGTACATGGCAGCAGTTGAGACTGCCAAGGAAGGAGTCTAGTTGGCTGGATTGGTTCGTGAGTTGGGGTTGAAGCAAGGAGGTACAGTGTTAAATTTTAATAGTCAGAGTGCCATACATCTTACAAAGAATCAGGTGTTTTATGCAAGGACAAAGCATATTGATGTGAGATTTCACAAGATCAGGGAGCTTGTGTCAGAAGACAGTATTCACTTGAGAAAAATTCATACAAATCTCAATCCTGCAGGTATGTTTACAAAGCCAGTTACTACAGAGAAGTTCGAGTCCTGTTTGGACTTGATTAATATTACTCATTGTTGAAGATGAGGGATGTACCAAACAGGTGCGGGTTTGTATCTCTAATGAGGTACAATGATGAAGACGTCTACAAGTTATCTTTACAGGAGGCTCGACAAAATTCAAGCCAAGGTGGAGATTGTTGGTGTATGATGTCTTGTATTCCGTCGTAGTTTAATCTAGGGAGTACTGGTGCAGCACCTAGACAGGCAGGACGATGGGCCGTCGGGGTTGCAAGGGGGCAGGAGGGTGTATGGGGGCACAGCCCCCCGCTCGAATTTTTTATCTGAGGGCAATTGTAGTTTAATCCGGATTAGGGTTTTTTCGCTATATATTTGTAGCGAGAGTTTCTTTCTCTGTAATGCAAGCAATACGGAGAGGTATGAAGAACGCTGTAACCCTATTCTCCATTGATAGTGAAGCAGGATCTCATCTCACCAGGGACGTAGGTAACTTACCGAACCTCGTAAAATCCGTGTGCATTGTTTGTTTTGTTTTTCCATTATCTTCTGCATCGTTTTAGGGTTGCGTTTCTACAACTCAGTTGAATGTATTGACAATGGAAGGACTGTAGTGATGCACTATGACCTACATCAGCAGAATCCTATTGACTCCATGGATGGATTTCAAACAGTGGTGTATAGGTCAGTCTCCCCGCCACGAGGATATCCAAACATTTTGCGCCGTAGTGCTATAGTTCAGGAGCTGCTAGAGATTGATCAAAATTTGCACAGTAAAGGGACGCCTAACCCTAGTAATGCCTCTCATTCCCATTAATCCATGAAGTTAACGTTCTGGAACATTAGAGGAATTGGGAACAAATGTGCTAGAGTTTCTTTGCGTCATTTGCTTAAGTCGCATGTTCCTTCAGTTTTTTGTCTAGCTAAACCTAAGGTGGGTCCGGAGAAATGCCCAATGAAGCTGTTCACTTCAATGGGATTCTCTTCCCAGTTGTTATGTAACTCTAGGGCGGATTTAACTCCGAATATATGGATTTTATGGAAGGAGGAGATAAAAAATCCAACCATTTTATTGTCTTCCACGCAACACCTGTCTATATTACTTGAAGTAAGTGGGAAGCAAATTATTCTTTCGGTAATTCATGCCAGCTGCTTTAAGGTGGACAGAAGACTGCTTTGGCTCGATCAGTGTAATGTTTCTGGGTATGCTTTGCCATGGATGGCTATTGGTGACTACAATGCGATGCTTTTCTCTCATGAAAAGCAGGGCCTCGGCTCCTTTAGTGCCAGTTTTGTAGAAAAATTTGCAGCTATGACGGATGTCACACCTTTGATGCCTGTTGCTTTGGCAAGTTGCAAGTTTACATGGTCTAACAATCGACGGATTGGCAATGTTCGCGTGCTATTGGACAAGAGTTTGTGTAATGAGAATTGGATGTCAATGTTCCCCGCTTGCTCGTAGCGAATAATTTCTCAAAATTATTTTGATCATTGCCCGGTGGTGGTCACATGTGAGGGTGTTCCCCACCCGCTTAATATGCCATTCCGTATGCTGCGGTTTTGGGCTGAGCACTCGGATTTTTTGTGCTATGTTCAAGACTCCTAGTCAGCGCCTCTAGCAGGTACGCCTATCTTTGTTTTTACAGGAAAGCTAAAACGATTGAAATACCACCTTAAAAGTTGGGCTAGGGAGAATTTTTCTAATATTGATCTTGAAGTGAATAGAACTAAAGCAGTGCTAGAGGATGTTCAAAAGGTGATTGAGTTCAATGGTTTATCTAAGCCTCTCTTTGATTAGGATGCTGTTGCGAAGAGGGAAATGGAAGCTGCTCTGTAGCTTCAAGAGAAGGTGTGGGCTGATAAATCCCGTCTAAAATGGCTTTGATGTGGGGATAGAAATACAAAGTTTTTTCACTTATCTACAAAGATGAGACGGGTGAAAAATCAAATTAGAGAAATACACATTGAGAATGGGGAGGTGTTGTCTGCCCCAACAAATATTAGCCAATTCGTCTCGGCTCATTTTGATGAATTTCATAAAAAATTCCAGGGTGTATTTCTTTGGAGGACAACCTTTTCCTGACTGATACCCCCTCTAAGGATGAGGTTAAATCTTCAATATTTGACCTAGATCCTGACAGTGCTCTAGGTCCGGATGGCTTTCCGGGTTTATTTTTTAGAGTATGTTGGAGCATAATTGGCCCTGATTTATGTGCTGCAATAAAAAAACATTTTAGAGAAGGGGTGACCACGAAGGGGGTTAATTCTAATTTCTTAACCCTTATCCCAAAAGTGCCTAGAGCTTCTAAGGTCAGTCAATTCAGACCTATATGTTTAGGGAATTTTTTCTTCAAAATAATCCCTATGATTTTAGCATCTCGGTTGATTATGTTGCTCCCAAAATTAATCTTTGAGGAGCAGGGCGCATTTCAGAGGGGTAAAGTGATATCTTCAAACATCTGCATGGCCTCAGAGTTGGCTAATCTAATGCATACTAAATCATTTGGAGGAGGATTGGTGCTAAAACTAGACTTTATGAAGGCTTATGACACTCTGGATTGGGGGTTTTTATTCGATGTCATGAGGAAGTTTGGTTTCTAATAGCTAGTTATTGACAGGGTACATCAGATCCTTGTTTCTACTCGGCTCTAAGTTCTCATAAATGGAGGCTCGGTGGGATTTTTTGGAGTGGAGTAGGGTTTGAGACAAGGGGACCCCCTGTCCCCTATATTGTGCATCATTGCTGAAGAAGTATTATGTCGTGGTCTTCGAGCTATGGTTCATAACAAGAGGGTCAGAACTCTTCCTAGTCCCAGACATGCTTCTACCCCTTCTCACCTTTTATATGCAGATGATATATTTATATTCATTAATGCATATCTTAGGGGAGCTAAGCATGTTATGAGATTTTTTGATCTTTATCAACAGTATTCTGGTCAGATTATTAGTATGGAGAAGAGTAAGGTATTCTTTGGAAAAATACCAACAAAAAGAAAATCTCATCTCAAAGAGGTTATTAATATTCTGGAATGTAAGTTTCCAACCCAGTATTTGTGTGTGGAGATTTTCAAAGGAAGGGTGAAGAGGGACTTGAGTATGCCTTTGGCTGATAAGTTCAAGGGTAGGCTGGCTGGGTGGAAGGGGAAACTTTTATCTCTAGTAGGTCGTCTGGAATTGGTTAAATCAGTGATGGGGAGTATTCCAATCCACAATTTTTCTGTTTATCTCTGGCCTTCCTTTGTTATTTCTTAGATGGAGCGATGGACTAGGAATTTTATTTGGAGTGGCGAGTTGGATACTACAAAGGCAATCATGGTTAGATGGGATATGGTCTGTAAGCCACAAGCTGAAGGTGGTTTGGGCATTCGAAGGCTGAGAGATGTGAACCTTGCTATGTTGTCCAAACTTACCTGGTTTATTAAAAATGATAAGTCGTTGATTGCTGCCTTTTTGCATAAAAGATTCCTCTCTCCTTCAGGGAAGCCAAAGTCCTCATATATATGCTCCTCTATTTGGCCGGGAATTAAAAAGGTTTGGGATTTTGTGAAGCAGAATGAAAGATGGGTGGTAGGGAAGGGTGATTCCATCTCTTTCTGGTTTGATCGATGGCTCGCAAATTACTCAGTGGCTGAAAAGGTGGGTATCAATGATAATGAGATGCTCCATGCTAAAGTCTCAGATTTCATAGTCGAGGGAAGGTGGGTTTTACCTACTTTGAGTTCCTAGCCCTTGATTTTGATATGCTCTCAAATTAAGAATTTTCCTCTTCCCTCGATCACGTGCCAAGATCGGAGGGTATGGTCTCTTACCCAGTCTGTGAGTTTTCAGTGTGTTTTGCTTGGGATGCCCTTCGTGTGCTCGAGGCAAAAGTGCCATGGTATCACACAATTTGGAACAAGGGAACTCTTCCTTGAGTTTCAACTCTGGAATGGTGCATAGTTCATGGAAAGTTGCCCACAAATGATCTAATTAAATCTCGATCAGTTTCCATGGCTTCGCGATGTTCCCTTTGTTTGTCTGAATCAGAATCCCTAAATCATATTTTTCTTGATTGCAGATTTTCCAGTGAGGTATGGTGTGAAGTTTTGAAAATATTTGACATTCACTGGAAGGGTTTTCCTTCGATTCAAGAGCTCTTCTCATGGTGGAAAAGGAAGTATATTTCAATCCCTTTAAAGCAGATATGGAATCATGTTTTTCATAACATCTGGTTTGAAAGGAACTCTAGGCGTCACGATAGCAATCTTAGAACCTCAAGACTTGTGGTTAAGGCTGTTTTGAATGATTTGCATGCCATATCTCTTGTTCACCTAGTCAAGATCAAATCTGTTAAAGAGCTGGTCCTATCGGCCTCTTTATGGTTGACAAGAGCAAATCCTAATCCTCAACAGGTTATGGAGATAATGTGGAAACATCCAGTTAATGGTTGCATCAAGATAAACATTGATGGATGCTCTCTTGGGAACCCGGGATATGCAGGCACATGGGGAATTTTTTGAGACCATGTAGGGCGTCCTTTCATTTCTAGGAATCTCAACAAACTATGATGCTGAGTTTGCTGCTTTCTTTGAAGCCATCCCTATTGCCAACGAGCTAAGTTTGTCTTGGATTGAAGTGGAATGTGACTCACATTCAGTTGTTTGGTGTCTGCAAAATAAGATTATTCCTTGGAAGTTTAGACAAAAATGGTTCTCCTTGCTAAGATATTTAAATGATGCTAGATGGAACATTAGTCACTGCTTCGGAGAGGTGAATATGGTAGCTGATAGCCTTGCTAAGCATGCGACATCAACAAGAACGCCAACATTTTGGAATGAAGCTCCTAGATTTACTGTTAATGATGTTGATTGGGATGCCATAGAGAGACCCTAGTATAGATTCAAGTGATTGGTTGGTTGAAGGCTTTAGATAGATTTTGTTTGCTTAGTTTTCTTCTCTACTGATGGCAATGCCAAAGGTGGAGTTGAAGATTAGGTGTTGATCTATCTTTGTCTAGGTCTCTTTCTGTTGATGGCAATGCTGAAGATGGAATTGAGATTTGGTTTTCTGTTTCAATTATGCCCAAAAGGGTTTCTCTGTATTTTGTTCATTCTTTTTTTTATAAAATCTTTTGGCCTTTAGCCAAGAAAAAAAAAAATGTAAATTAGATGAATATTGAATTGAATTGGGAGTTTTTTATTTTTTTATTTTTTTTTTTTTTTTTTTTTTTTTTTTTTTTTTTTTTAAGTTTTGAAGAACTTCACATTTGGGCAACATAAAACCTAGAAATGAAGAAATTGCCCAAATTTTCCAAAACCCACATTCCCATTTGTTAAGACTACAAATTGGGAGAGGGGTTTAGTGTAGGAGACTTATCCTAGCCAGACTGATGGATCAATTTGAGTCCACGAGCCCTCCCTAGTGAAATCCCCAATTTGGGTAACTAAACCTTAGAAATGGTTTAGCTAAACTTACTGGGTATCATGGACAGAATCTAGAGTTGCCTCACTGGCTGGAAGGGCAAACTCTTGTCTATGGTAGGTAGGTGCAGCTGGTCCAATCTGTGATCTCAGGTATGCCTTCACACAGCATGTCAGTGTACTGGTGGCCCTCTTCCATGATATCTTTATTAGAAAAATGGATGAGAAATTTCATTTGGTCTGGTGACTCAGACTCTTCGAAGGCTATCACTGTCAAATGGAATCAGGTTTATAAACCAAAGGAAGAGGGGGGGGGGTCTAGGAATCCGTCGGCTAAGGGATGTCAACGCTGCTCTGTTATCTAAACAGGCGTGGAATATTAACCATGGCTCCTCTGGTTTGAGCTCTTTCTTCAAACCTAGACATTTGGTGTCTAATGGCTTATTTAAAGTATCATACACTTTTTCCTCCATTGGACCGGGTATCAGAAGAGTATGGAAGTTTATTTCTAGCAAAGAAAGGTGGATTATGGTCAATGGCAGAAAAATAAATTTTTGGAAGGATAACTGGGTTGGTGACTCTTCTATTATGGAGCATCTAAACATGGGAAAAGAGGCTTTTTTTGAAGCAAAATTTTAAGTTGCTGACGTCATCTCAGAAAATCAGTGGAACCTTCTTGAGGTATCTTCTACCCTTTTGAAAATATTTTCAACATGATTCCAAACATCCCCCTGCCTTTGTCTTTTGTTGAAGACCATTGCTTCTGGAAGTGCATCCCTTTGGGAACTTTCTCCACATTCTCTGCTTGGGTGAAATTCGTCGAAGAAACCCAAAAGTCCCTTAGTTTTCAATGGTTTGGGGATCAAAGCTGCAACCAAGACAAAAAATGTTTGCTTGGAGACTTATGAATGGCAAGCTGCCTACTGATGATCATATTAGAGCCAAGAGCATCCCCCTTCCTTCTCAATGCTCTCTTTGTCTGATGGATGAGGAATCAGTGAAGCACCTCTTTTTAGACAGTAGGTTCACGAGGGAAGTATGAAATAGAATCTTTTCCTGCTTTAATTTGACTTGGATTAATCATTCAAGTATTCTTGAATTGGTAAATTGGTGGATTAGAAAATGTAGAGTGATCTCTGTGAAGGATCCATGGTTAGCTGGCTTTATTCTTATCTCTAACCATATTTGGAGAGAAAGGAACTCCAGACGATTTTAGACGTTATCTAGAGATACTCACATTATTTTCAAAATGGTCAAGAGAGATCTCAGGGAGTTCGCTCTTCACTTATAGGGCGTAGTAAACCACATTTTAGACCTCCTTAGGAGTATCGGTATACAGGGTCTTCCTAAAAAGCCGCAATCCTTCTTGGAAATTATCTGGTGTAAACCACATGTTGGGTGGGTTAAACTCAATGTTGATGGGTGTTCATTGGGTAATCCTGGTAGAGCTAGTGCAGGGGGTCTATTCAGGGACAGCCTTGGTCGATCCATTGAAGCTTTCTCAATTTCCCTGGGAATCCAAAATAATTTCTATGCCGAGTTCCGTGGTCTGATGGAAGGTTTATACAGAGCTAAATTGCTAGCATTCCAGAAACTTTGGATAGAGTCAGATTCAGAAGTTGTGGTGATGGCAGTTCAGGGAAATCATATTCCTTGGTTTGTGATGCAAGATTGGATAGGTATTGCTCATTTTCTGTCATCTATTGAGTTGAAAATTGCCCATTGCTTCAGGGAAGGAAATGTCATCGCCGATTTCCTCGCAAAGCATGCTGCCAAAAATAACTTCTCAGGAAATGTCATGTCTTTCCCTTCTCATATCAGGGATAAGCTGTTGCATGATGCTGTAAAAAAGCCTTGCTACAATTTTTATTTTTAATAATTGGTTTTCCCTGCTAATGGCAATGCCGAAGGCGGAGAATTTCCATCATCTCTCTTCTGATGTACTTTGTTTCTATTTATTGATTTTCGATAAAAATTCCAGTACCTTTAGAAAAAAAAATGCTTGAAATGCCAATTATTTATACCAGTCCCTTGGCAACATGCGACAAAATTGTCTTTCATGTCCAACCTACTACTTTCTGCCATGTAGGAAATATACATATTGGGGCTTTCACACCATTTTGATCCCAATTTTGACCATGCACAACGTTAGTGTCAGTCCTTCAAATGACCGATACTCATTGTCCTAGTATGGACCTCACATTGCACTAGTCATATTCTCCACCTCGAACCTCAATCCTGAAACCTCGAACCTTGAAGATTAGGCCGCCGTGTTGATCTCGAATCAACCTTTCCATGTAGATCACATTGTTATCAGGATCATCCAATGAAATTCATAAAACATGCATGCCTCTCAAGTACCTCGACTATTATCTTCACCATGAAGCGTCTGCCTACGCTCCTCTAAGTACCTCGACCACCATTTTCACCGCTAGGCGGCTGCCCATGCACTTCTAATACCTCAACTCAGTCCTCAGCCTTTGGCGACATCCACATCTTATTCTCCCTCCCCCCCTCCCCCCTCCCCCCTCCCTTCAAGTATCTCTAATAAAAAACCGTGTGCTCGGACGTCAACCTAAGAAACTGAATCTCTAGATCCTTCGTGTGTTTTCTTCTGGCAAGAAATGAGAAAACAATGAAAGCTAAACATTAGAAAGCACAAGCTTTCCTTTACATGAAAAGCAGCTTGATGGGCTTTGTTTACATTATTTACGTTATTCAAAAAAAAAAAAAAAAAAAAAGCTTTGTTTACAGCGTATCGAGGTTTAGCTTTTGCAGACGTTCCCATGAACATTGGTTGAGAAAATATGCCGACAGTGCAATGTTTCGGAACTTTAAACAAAATCCAGTCCTTTTCATGGTTCTTTTCCATGATTTGGATACTTATTCTAGCACACACAAAATGATTTGGCTGTTGCCGACCCAAGCTCAAGTTCGTTGGGCGAATATATGCAATGTTTGGGAACTTTTAATCAAAACCAGTCTTTTTAAGCTCTGGATAATTATTCTTCCACAAAAACACAGAAAAAGTACCTTTACTCACCCTTCACGTCTCCCTCTCTATCTTATCACAGTCTATATAAGTCTCCAAGCATGTTCTTTTGTTTCTATCACAGCCACGAGCAACAAGCAACAAACACTACCCAATACCCAGCCTGCCTTCGTTCCTGCTGTAATGGCAACTGCTGTTCTTTCCAAGCAAACATTATCCAAATGGTTCTCCAACAAGAGTTTCGTGCTAAGTGCCCATCGCCTTCATCATCATTCCAAACAGGAATCAAACGATGAACTCCAACAAATATTTCGTCGCTTGGACACTAACGGTAACGGAAAGATCGAAGGCTTTGAACTCAGATCATACTTTGCCCCTATAAGGGAGTTCATGTCACCTAAGGAGGCTCAAGGTGTGATCAATGAACTGGATGCAGCTGGTGGCGACAATTTGATGCTAGATTTTGACCATTTTGCGAAGTTGATGGAACGTGAAGGTGGGAATGATGATCTGAAAAGAGGGTTTGATATGTTCGCATTGAAGGGTTCTGGGTCCATTACAACAGAGGGCTTGCAGAGGATCTTCAGTTGCCTTGGCAACAAAATGTCCAATGAAGAGTGCAAGACCATCATACAGGCATTCGACCTCAACGGCGACTGTGTGATTGACTTCTCTGAGTTCCAGCAGTTGATGGCTTAGTCATATTAATGTTTGCACCTGTTCTATGAGTGTGTGTTAGTATATGCAAATAAGTTTACAGACATAAAAATAATGGCCTTAACGCTGTAAAATGTCTGTAAGACACCAGGTGGGTGTCCTATGTTATTAATAATTCTGAACAGGTTTGCTATAAATTATGGTGTTCAAACTTTGTAATGTCTTGTTATCTCTAAAGTTGGCAATTTGCTATTGCAATTTGAGACTTGGATGTCTCTTGAGTGTCCTCATGCTCCAAAACCAAAGTAAGCAAGAGGGAACTAGAGGACAGAATGCCCTTAGAGCTTACATTAAGGAAGGAGACAAAACGAATCCCAAACATAGTTTTAAAAAGCTGATCAGATCGATCAGGATGGCTTCGATTGGATTGATATCGGACATGATTCCCTAGTATAATTAAGCATAGATATAAGACTCTTAATATATTTCAGTTTTTAATTTGGTTGATGGGTGAGCCCAAGCCCATGAGCAGTTTATATAGGGCCCATAGCAAAGTAAATTTGGGGTTTTGTCGTTGCTTTTAATCTTAGTGGTAAGAACTTAATTAGGTGGATGGTTGAAATTGTTTACAATTTTCATTAGGTATTTCCTTTTCTTCAAATAAGTAGTGGGGTTTTTTTTTTTTTTGGAAAGAACTTCACATGTTCCAAGCATTGAAAAGCTTGAAGATAAGCTTAGAAGTGCTTATATCATGCCGGATTAGCACATCACTACTCTCCATCATTCTTTGGAGAGTTCGATAGCCAATTTCAATTATGTAGACTGCATCATATTGATACAATTTTTCCCCAATTATAATGGATCAATGAAAGACTGACCGAATATATAGTTCCTTCAATGGCTACAATAACTATTGTGGATGGTAAGGCCTAAGTGAAATAGTGGTTCTAACTATATATCTCTTTTTTTTTTTTATTAGATTACAGTTATGTGAGAAGCTTACTCATCAGTTCCATCACCTCTATTGACGGCAATGTTGAAGGTGGAAGAGTGGGATTAGTGGTCGATCTCTACAATCTATGTGGAGATTTCCTTGCTATAGCTTGATGTAATACCCATTTTTTATTTTTTAATAAAGTCTGAGAATTTCTAGGAAAAAAAGAAGCTCACTCATCTCTCTATTCTATGTAAAAACCATTCGTGGGCTGCTCATCTTACTTCATCACTTCAGCTTTCTGAGATATTTAGCTTGTTAGCTTTTTTTTCCTGTTCGAGATTGGGGATTTCCTAAATGATTTGCAAATAATTTAGGAAAATAATATGATTCCCCCGAATTTTTATCAAAGTAAAATAAAAAAAAAATTTCATATTTTCTTTATTTTTTCTAATAATTTACAAAATTAATAATTGGGGAAAATGTTTGGTCTAAAGTAAAACAACTACTTCTTTTTATGCTAAAAGGTAAATTTATTAAAATGGAAGAAAAAAGATCAATACAAGAAAAGAAAGCCTCAAACTCGTTCTCTTTAACCCCACCTTCGGCATTGCCATCAGCAGGGGAAAAGAGAATGCCTTAACCAATCTATAGTTAGGTATGCCATTTGCATCTCTACATAACAAATCAACAATGTGCAGTGGAAATGATACATTTGATTCTGATAACTCAGTCTTTGCCGCATCCGTAGCTAAGTAGTCATAGAATTTGCCTCTCTGAAATAATTAAATAATTCACATATAATTGTAATTGGACTAAAATAATTCAGAATCATTGTGAAACCTAAATGAAAAATAAAAGGACGAAGAATATGACCCCAAGTTGTGACATATAAACAATTAATACGTGAAATCAAATCTTGTCTTAAATAGTCCAATTGTTATGACCAAATTTTGGTAAACTTTTTACATATTATTAAATTTGTTTAGACCGAAAATTTTCAGATTTCTAATCAATTCCAAGTATGAATACTTATGACTTAATAGCGATACCTATCAACCTGATTGGGTGCTCAAATTAATTTTGACTTAGATTTTGTGATGGGTAATTTCTAATTGGATACCTACTAAAACCTAACTTGAGGAGCTCAGTTGTGATAATCTGGAAAGATTTCGCGAAGGGATGACTCGTCCCAACCTCTGGCCCCCCTTGCCATCATATTTAAAGAGAGTATCCCCTACCAAATGGATTAATTGGATCCATCCAAGGGTGGCTTGATCAGAAGAGGAAATATATTTTATTGTAAGATGTCATTCATCACCACTGGTCTTCCGTCTCTATGAGTTATGAAAACTTTTGTCTTTTCAGACTAAGTTTCTTTAAGAATTCCTTTACCATGGCTAATAATAGCATCAAAAGGGCAAAGAGAAGGATAGTTTCAAGGGAAAATTACATGATTACCCACTTTTGAACTTTCCTTTACAAAATTACCCACAAAAAATTTTAGTTAACAAAAATTCCCAAAATTAGGTTTCCCTTTACAAAATTATCCACCTAAAGTTTAAGTTAACAAAAACTATCCACTCAAAATTTTAATAATAAAAAAATACAAGATTATATGTGGAAGATGAACAATCACTATTTTAGGTAGTTTTGTAAACTACCTGATTTTGGGTATTTTTGTTAACTAAAACTTTGGGTGGGTAGTTTTGTAAATCCAAACCTAATTTTGGGTATTTTTGTTAACCAAAACTTTTTGTGGATAATTTTGTAAAGGGAAATCCAAAAGTGGGTAATCATGTAATTTTTTCCTAGTTTCAACCTTGTCAATAGGGGATGGAGCGTGTTCATGACCCAAGAGTCCAATCAAGTGGTCACTTTGCTATGAAAATAAACTATTCCTTCTCTATGGGTGAAAAAGAAAAACCCCTTACCTCTTATATAAAATTAAGATCCTTAGGAGGAATACTTTTTGGTGTGTTCTTCGAGACAATAAAGATAACAACTATTTAGTAGGCCTGACAAAATGAATAGCTTGAAATAACGGCCATATCATCATCCTCACCTTGTTGGAACTTTAATTTGCTAGAAAACCAAATCTCCTTTTTCAGTTGTTCAATTTTAAACCAAAGTTTGAAATGTAGTCAAAAAAGGCCTTCAAAATAGTTAAGTTATCAAAAGGAGGGTATGACAGTTCAATGGCTGCAAAAACTCAAAGGCAAACTCTGAAAGAAGACTTTTGATAGATGCTCTCTTGGAATTCTAGGGTGTTCAGAGAAGCTGGAGGCACATTGAGTGATGAGATGAGCACTACTTTAATTTGTTTTACACATTAGGAAAGTATCGAGACAAATTATATGGCAGAATTCTCTGCTTTTTTCATATGGATTCAAATGGCAAGGAACAAAGGACTTGATAAACTTTGGATTTAAGGCGACTCTCAAGCAGTTATGAGTCACTACAAAAAAAAGGGTCAATAGGGGCGGATTTAGGGGCAGTTTTTTTTTTTTTATCTGCCACTAAGGCTCTGTATTGTAACGTTTCTATTTTAAAAAATTGATTCTCGGTTTGGCATAGTTTTTGTATTTCTGTGTTTTTGGAGTGATTCTGCACCTTAAATGTTGTATGGTAAAGCTAAAAAAAATAAGTTTCTGTAACTAGGAAGAAACAAGAACTTGTGTGGTTCGCACTTAACAGAAACATTTTTTGTTGTGAAAACAATAATTACATAAAATGCCACCTACACCATTCTCCATCATTCTTATTACGATTATTGATCTTTTTAAGGAAATGACCATCTATCTCTTCACTATCCTTCAACAAGAGGGTGCAAGTGGGAACATCAAATACTACCTGGTCATCCCTCCCCTCAATATAAATGGCTTCTTAAGGCAAATTCTGTACTTACTATATGTTCAATCTAAGTCATGGGCTTGAGTTTTGAGGGGGGCTGGATTTCAAAAAGATCTTGTTTCTCAAATTAGATAGTGGTCAACTCAAAGCCACCAACTCTTAGATAAAACCATTATAGACTAAATGATAGTTAAGGCTAAAAGAGTTTCCAAACCACGGATTACCATTTTCTGTAACCAGCAATTTCTTATCTAATTAGATAAGATGGTGTTCAGGTTTAGGTTGGATTTCATATTTTAATCTCAAATTCAAGAAGATTTTTGAATTTGCAATCTGCAAGTGTTTTCAAAAACCAACACTGAACAAATACAAAACCAGAAGGATGAAATTAATTACCCTCTCCAGAAACAACCACATCCCATATCGTTTAACTCG
>NW_024868567.1:34892-94532 GCF_013358625.1 Macadamia integrifolia | reverse complement strand
ACAGGAAACATTTTATAAGTACTTTAATGGGAATCCAATCTGCAAGGCAGCCTACTAAATATTTAGGTGTGGAGATCTTCAAGGGGAGAGTTCAACGGGACCACATGTTACCGTTGATGGATAAAATCAAGAAGAGGTTATCGGGATGGAAGGGTCGGATTCTCTCTATGGCTGGTAGGGTGGAGCTGGTTAAATCAGTGATTTCAAGCATTCCAATTCATAATTTCGGGATTTATTGGTGGCCAGGAAGCTCAATAAAATTAGTAGAAAAGTGGATGCGAAACTTCATATGGTCTGGTGACATGGAGACAGGGAAGAAGATAGTGGTGAAGTGGGATGAGGTATGTAAACCTACCAGGGAAGGCGGTCTTGGCATTAGGAGGTTGCGAGATGTTAATTTTGCATGCCTGTGCAAATTAGCATGGCAAATCAAACATGGAAATTCTCTAATGAGTGCTTTCTTTCGTGCTCGTTTTCTGAAGATTGATGGTTCGCTGAAAACTACCTACCTTTCCTCTTCGATATGGCCTGGTCTTAAAAAGGTGTGGCGGTGGGTACAGTCTCATGAGCAATGGACTGTTGGGAATGGTCAGAGGATAAATTTTTGGAAAGATAGCTGGCTGGGAAAGAAGTCTATTGAGGAGATGTATGGTTCGCAGTTAGATATCTTTGATTCGATGCAGGCAAAGGTTTCTGATTTCATTTGCCAAGATGAGTGGAATTTTCCCCAGGTGAGCTCTGAATTTTTTCAAAATATCTTTGATCAGGCCAAGGATATCATAATTTCAGATCTGGATGATATTTGTCATTGGGAATTAAATTCATTTGGAGTTTTTACAATAAAATCGGCTTGGGAAAAAGTAAGACGGGAATCGCCAAAGGTGGGGTGGTATTCATTGATTTGGAATTCTCATCTTCAGCCTCGCCAATCGGTGTTTGGATGGAGAATGTTGAAAAATAAGCTAGCTACTGATGATAATGTGAAAAAGAGAGGGGTTCCATTGCCATCTCAGTGCACTCTCTGTGGCATAGCGGAAGAGTCAATAAATCATAACATGTATGAATGTTCTTTTGCAGTTTTCATGTGGCAGAAATTTTGTTGTTGTTTTGGGTTTAGGTGGCCTGGATTTGAAGGAGTTGAAAGTTTGATAGCTTGGTGGAAAGATCAGGCCAAGAAGACCATCTTTAAAGGGGTGTGGCTGAAGGGTTTTGTGTTAATCCCTTTCTTTACTTGGTTGGAGAGGAATGGAAGAAAATTCGAAGGAATCTCAAAATCAAAAGAGCATTGTTTTGGCCAAGTGAAGAGAGAAATTAGCTGCCAAGAGTTGGTTCATTCAGGGGCAGCCATCTCAATTTCGGATCTTGTCACTGCAAGAAGATTGGGTATTTCAGGGGTGCGGAGAAGGCCTCGGGAAATCTTCACTATTTTCTGGTGCCCTCCAAATCCAGGTTGGATAAAAATCAATTCGGATGGTTGCTCTATTGGTAATCCAGGGAAGTCTGGAGCAGGGGGAATCCTTCGCAATGAAAAGGCAGAGGTAGTTGCAAATTTCAGAAAATTTCTAGGAACTCGCACAAATTTTGAGGCTGAATTTTTAGCGCTTATGATTGGGATTGAATTAGCTAAGCAGCATAATGTGAAACGGCTCTGGATAGAATGTGATTCAGTTGCAGTTGTGACTATTTTTCAGAAGAGGCAAAGTCCATGGATAGCTCGGCAAAGATGGATAAATTGTATTTCTTATTTGGAGGATGTGGAATGGAAAATAACGCATTGCTATAGGGAAGCAAATTCAGTGGCGGATTTTTTGTCAAAGTCAGCTGCTCGTTTTGAAGTGTCAGAGCCGATTTTAATTTGGCCAACTCTGGTTCAAATGGAATTAGACATGGATGCATCGGGCCGGCCTAGGTTCAGATTCACCTAGGAACTTCTTCTCTTTCCAGATTTTTTTTGTTTTTGGTGGAGTTGGGTAGTTGCGTAATTCTGCTGATGGCAATGCCGAAGGTGGAGTTTCTGCTTCTCCCTCTCTTCTTAGTGTGAGTGTTGGGTATTTCTCCCTTCCTCATCTGATGTACTATATTTCTTTTTTCTTCTTTCTTTTTAATATACATGACTTTTTAGCGAAAAATTAAGGTATCAGTTTGGGAAAGTGCTATTATTTTCAAAGGAAAACTTATCTCACTATATGCAGCTTATATGATGATAGGAAAAGATATTGAATCTGATGCTCGATCTTCCTCAAAGTCTTAAGCTGGCTTAGGATGATGGGTTCAGTGTGACAGAATTATGGAGTGACTTTGATGATCTACATAACATTTTTTGAATCATTGCACTAGTTCGTGGCCTTGGAACACTATTTCCGTATTTGTTGATGGTATATAAATCCCTATTTCTTACCCATTTTTGTTTCAGGTCTACCAAGTACTTAGCACTTATGGTTAAACAAATCGCTTACTTTGCTATGAACGAAAGTCTAACATCCAAAACTCTAACGATAACATTGATGTTCAAAGTTTCTTTCTGTAATGAATTTTTATTTTTCCAAAAAAAAAAAAAAAAACTCAGTAGAATGATAATTAGAAACCAATTTGACCAAAATGATCTGTAATAGTCCTTCTATAAAATGCAATCCACAAGATCAAAATAGAATATATAATAGTTAAATTAATTTATGTTCAAACCAGTTTTCAGTTACATGGATTTTGATGATAAAATTTAATTGTTATGCAACTCGGGCCAATTTCAAGGTTGTTTGACTAACTGTGACCCAGTCAATCCTACTAGGGGAATTTAGGTTATTTTCATCCTCCTAAAGTTACTTAGAATTATTCCAAATGTCATCTAACATTATGGAAGACTTCCAAAGCTATAAAATGTCCCCACACACTCCTCTAGAGAATTCGTTCATCATCATTGTCCAAAGGGGGTGCAAGTTTGGCTCTATTGGCCCGAGTCTGCCATTAGCTTAAACAGGAACTAGGCTAAAATACCTCACCCTGAGGGCTGATCAGGGTTGAGAATTTCTTCCCTTGAGTCAGGGAGGGCTGGGCTAAGGTTGAGTTCTCAGGTTGAGCCCAGCCCAGCCAGCCTGGCTCTATCTTCTTCCAGCCCAGCCCATTCATCTCCCTTCCCACTCCTCATGGAATAAGGGCCAATTAGGGTCAGCTTGGTCTGTCCTTGAGGGTGGGCCAAAGTTTGATTTTTTAAGCCCTTAATTAGGATTGGGCCCCGACCCAATTAAGGGGACTCAGGGTTAGATGTATTAGAGTTTTCAAAAACCCGACATAACCAGACCCTATTTCAACTCTAAGGTTGCGTTTGGTAGTCATCCAAAAAATGTTTCTGATATTTTTCTCGTTCTATGAGAACAAAAAAAAAAGGAATAAAGTGTTTGGTATCAACTTGGTGTTTTTCCCTTTTTTTTGAAAAAAAAAAAAATCGCTAGAAACTCAAATTAATGGAACGACAAAACCTTGTTCCGTCATTTCCGTTTCGTTTTAAATAGAAAAAATGTGAAAACTAGGGTATTCATTCTTGAAACAGTTCACCAAATATATTAAGTGACTAATAAATTATTATTATTATTATTAGGCAAAATGGGTAGTTATAGGAAATGGGTATAAGAAGTTGTAATTGAATGGGATAAGTGAAAGTCGTGGAAAGTTGTAGGAGTGTGGATTGTTAACCGTTATCCTAGGTGTCTATTTATTTAGCAAGTGATAATGAAAGAGGCATGATTGAATTTATAAATTGTCTCTAAGACAGAGGTAGGCTTCCTTATCTAAGCCAGATACCCAACTTCGTCCGTAAAGCCAAACTCTTCCCCTGCCTCTTCTCCTATCTTTTATATTTTCCTTTTATATATATATTTTTTTCTTTTCCTATTTTCTCTCATCTTCCTATTTGTGTACGTAACAAATGGTATCAGAGCCAGGGATGAAAGAAATGGTGGAGTACTTAGAAAGCATTGTACGTTTACTTCAGTTGTGGCAACACGAAATCATGGGAAACCTTATCGACATCAGGGAAAAGCTACCCATGATGGCTAAGAAACTATCAATCGACCTTGCAATGGGAGAATCTTCAAGCGAATTGAGGAGACCCAAAGAAAAAGTAGCCATGACGGTGCACCCGACGCAATCAAAGACAAAGAAGAAGAAGAAAAAAAATATATATGAAGACGATGGAAAAGAAGAAGATAAAGACAACAAAGAAAAAGAAGAAAAATATGTTTTTCAAAAAGATGTCTTATAAAGAGATTCCATTCTCAACAATAAGAGTGGCACTCCATAAGATGATAGTTCCAACTTCATTAAATGGAATATTCCATACTAAGACATGGGATCCTGGTGGTGGTAGCTTCATCTTGTGGAACTGGCACCCAAGGGAGGAGGTCGTGGGATCCAACTTTGTCATATGCATTGTGTGAGTGTGTGTATGTTTGTTTTCTTATCTATTTTGTATCCAACCGTGCGTTGCCCAGATGGTTAGGACGAACTGGGGATTGTGTGGATTAGGCGTATGGTCTGAGGTTCGATTCTCCATCTGTGCATCTGTGATTTAAGTGGAAATCATGACGGTGGGTTACTGTGCTAGTCTCCTTGAGAATTAGTCGAGGTGCGAGTAAGCTCGCCCGGACACCTTGGTCAAAAAAATAAAATAAAAGGCATCCTCGTGGAATTATTATATTTTATTTTATTTTATAGTACGTGAGGACAAGGACACTTGAAGGGGGAAGGAATGTTAAGTGACTAATAAATTATTACTATTATTATTATTAGGCAATATGGATAGTTATAGGAAATGAGTATAAGAAGTTATATTTGAATGAGATTAGTGAAAATCGTGGGAAGTTGTAGGAGTGTAGATTGTTAACCATTATCTCAAGTGTCTATTTATTTAACAAGAGATAATGAAAGATGTACGA
Organism: Macadamia integrifolia; assembly: GCF_013358625.1. Taxonomy (NCBI): domain Eukaryota; kingdom Viridiplantae; phylum Streptophyta; class Magnoliopsida; order Proteales; family Proteaceae; genus Macadamia; species Macadamia integrifolia. The sequence continues at coordinate 89,604 of NW_024868567.1, read as the reverse complement.
TTGAATTCCTAAATTATCTCTAAGCTAGAGATAGGCTTCCTTATCTAAGCTAGACGTCTGGCTTCATCCATAAAGCCAAATCTTTTCACTACATTTTTTTCTATCTTTTCTATTTTTTCTCATCTCCCTATTTGAGTGCATAACAAAACATCATTTTTTTTTTTAAATGATATTTTGGCACAGAAACTAAAAATTTTATTTCTAACACAAAACCCATTTCTGAAACTGAATGAATATTAAACACAACCTAATTGTATAAATCTTGAAAGATAAAAAACAATGAGGCATTGCACCCTCTCCCTCCCCCTTGGACTCCACCACCTCCTCCTCCTCCCGTCGTTGCCGTTCTGGATTTCCGTCCCCGATTCTCCTTTCACCCTCACCCTCTACCTTCTAAGAATCCGATATAATTCTATGACACGTCTTTAACATTCATACAAGAAAAAAAAAAACAAAAATACACGTGTTCATCATGCATCAGATAGTTTGTACGTTTCTCAGTCTTAGAGACAGAAGGAGACATAGAAAGTGCTTCTGAACGTAAGGAAGCTTCCTGGAAACTACTATATATTAAATTATATGAGCATGAGCTTTCATCTTAAGCTGTGTGTTGGGTTCCTTGGATACAAGTTTTCTAATTTGAAGAAGACTGGACTTTATTTGGAGAATTTGGTTTCGACTTTCGTAAGATAAGAGTGATGAAGATCTTCAATCTGTTGGTTTACTGTGTATCAACCCTTTGGGCTTTGCAGGAGAGGAGATTTGAAGAAATTTTTAGCTATGTAAGATCTGCTGCTACGTCTGTGCTCATCTCCATTCTGCATTGCAATTTAGATATGTATGATTTTCTTGCCCACCTAGTGTAAATGGATTTTTTTTTTTTTTATTTCACAATAAAAGCATGTACGTTTAAAAATTATTATTTTGAATAAGTATTGAATCTACTTCATTAGAATAATTGCCAATGCCATTTGGTTGGTACCGCTACCGGTAGGTTGTCAAAATTCTCTCTCTCTCTCTCTCTCTCTCTCTCTCTCTCATGCTGATAACATAACAATTTCAAGAGGAATGGCGTGGGGTAATAGGGTGGGGCAGATGGCAAAAGGTTTTATAAACAATTTAGGCATAGAATGTTTAAGAGAGATCGGATCAGGTTCACATACAAGATTGTTCTTGTATATCCGTAATCCATGAATTTAGAATTCATTAAATATAGAGAGAGGAAATAGATTCCAAATGCATGGATTAGGGACATATGAGATTGTTGTCGTCTGACCCGGGGATTCTGTATAAGAGTAATGTATTTAATTATGTTATGTGGATGGCAATGTGGTAATTCTGACCACGGGATATCTGGATAATGCCTTGCCTAAATTGGCCATTTGTCCAATTTTATACTTAAATTTAACTAAATCCTTTCATTTATTGGGATATAAGTTGGCTACTACCAGGGTTGTTGTAGCTGTAACTCCTGCTTGTAGTCAATGAAATGGAATCTAAAATGGTGTTTTTACAAATACTAAAATCTATGAGGGTATTTTTTAACTAAAGGGGAAAGTGAATTATTCCATTTCATTGGCTGCCAGCAAAGGGTGCAGCTACTTGGTTACAATAGGGGTAGTAGCCAATTTTTTCCCATTTATTTTTATGAGTTTTCTTGGATTTGTCATGCACTTTTTAGTCTGGCAACGATTCTATGGAAAATAAAACATCACTTTTTTTCTTGTTTATTGATCAAAAGTGGTACAAAGAGAATCTAATGTGATAATTTTGCCTTTATGTAACAACACTGAAGAAGTTGATGTTCAACTTCTTCAGGAACAATCACATTAATTTTGGTGAGGTAGTCAGAAAATGAAGGCGACCACCTCAGTAACATGGAGGAAGGGAAATTCCTCGCCTAGATCCACACTAGCTTCATGAGAAAAAGCTTACAGGATTTCTTCCAAAGAGGCGACAAATAAGCAATTAGTCTCAAGGAACATATCGCATGAAAGCTCTCAAGGAAGTGTTAAAAGGCGAAATAATGTCGCTTTCCCTCCGACCTCCAAGCCCTAAGTCAGAACAGTCCGTTTATGAAGGTGACTTCTTCTTCTTCTTCTTCTTTTTTTTTTTAATCTCCTTATTTGAAGGAAGATCTTCCATTAAATCTACTAGATACGATTGGTGAAAAGGCATACATACGCATGTGGAGAATTTGAATCCAATTGAGAAATTTTTCTTGATTCTTATTGTATCTTCCAGTGAGGAAACTCTTTGAATTCGAACCATCTTTCATCATGTCTAGACGCCTCCTTTAACATATGTCATCCTATTTTTAAATTTCTCTAAGCTAATCCTTCCATCAACATGAATACCAATAATGCCCATTTTCATATCATTCTCTTAAATAATCTCATCTAGAATCGCAAATTGATTCCCCTTCTCAATCAAAATTTCCTTAGCATTATTAGTAGAACCACCTAGGATGTGCGCCTCCACCCACCACAGCAGGAGGTAAATCTCTTACAATCTCTCTATTTGAAATAGCTCCACCAATATATAACGGCCCCTTACTAGCAACCTAAACAGACTCTTATTAGCACTTTTATAACCAATAGTAGACTCTTGTCGGTAAATTAAAGGCCAAACAAGCACTTACCCACAACACACTAGCCAAACAGTATAATATGAGTAATTTAAAAGCCAAACAGGCTCTTGTTTTGGCAAACAGTCCCTCCCTAGTGGGTCACTTAAACACGACTTGGGCTTAAGGAAGCCCAACGGGCAAAAACCTGGTTGACTGTGTTAGGCTTCAGGTAGTCCTAAGCTCAATCCATGCGCAAGCCTGGGTTGGACCCCTCGGTCCCAAATGGTTAGCCCCTCTAATATGTGGGGAAGTGACAATTGAATGGTATATCGATCTTTAGCCCTTGTAAGCTCACCCCAATGTTCAAAATATCATATTTGGCGTGAATTGTTAATCACTTCCACAATCCCATATGGTATCAAGTGACACATTTTGTTTTTATTACTTCCTTCGTATATTTAACTTAAAACATGTTAGGATTCTATTTGTTAAAGTGTTATCATAATCACATTCAGAATGTGGTCTGATCCACAATTGGCTCACTGGTTAGTAACTGAGTGATCTTATCTAAGAGCACCCATACAATAGGATTCGATCTCATGACCCCCTCCTCTGGTTGTCGGCTCTTCAAGCCGAAGTTGCCATCGCTAGGCTATCCTAGTGTTCGTTATAAAATAGATACTACTACGGTAATGCAACTGAGAACCAACTTTCCACTTGGTGAAAAATATGTCCATTAGAGCGAGTCTTCAACCACTCATTTGGGTCATTAACGAGCCTTATCAATATACCTTCTTGAAGAAAATTCATCCACACTTGTATCGTTGATTGAATGCCAATTTTATTGTAAGTGCCTCTTAGTTGAAAATCACCAAGTGCTTCTATCTTGTAAATCTAATTTTAATGTCTTTAATTGTGAATACTTTAAGATATAACCTTAAGACAACGCATTGTAGAAACGCAATCCTAAAACGATGTAGAAGATAATGGAAAAACAAGAACAAATAATGCACACAAATTTACGAGGTTCAGCAAGATTGCCTACGTATCCGGTGAGATGAGATCCTGCTTCACTATCAATGGAGAATAGGGTTACAACGCTCATCCTTCACACCTCTCAGTATTGTTTGCATTACAGAGAAAGAAACTCTCGCTACAAATATAGAGCGAAAAACCTTAATCCGAAAAGTATACAACTGCCCTCAAATAAAAAATTCGAGCCTGCTATGTATGGGGCCTCTTGCCCCTCTTGCAACCCCCACGACCAGCTAACTAGTTTGTGATATTGCCGTCCTGCCTGTCGAAGCGCTGCACAAATACTCCCTTGATTAAACTGTGATGGAATACAAGACATCGTATACCAACACGCATCATATATAATAATAATAATACAAATTAACACATTCAATTGGGGTTTGATGAATGCACATATCCAACAGAGATTATTTTGAAGCTTCCGCCTTGTCCGCCTTGTCCAACAAATGCCATGGGTACTTAAAATGAAATGATTTCATTACGATGATGCTACCGAACACAGCCCAAATGGTTATCTCTAGACGGTAGTCGATGATTCAGTGAATCAAGCTGTAGCCCCAAACTCACATATGTCAGCCAGTCAAGGATTTTGGCGGTCATCATCAGCAAGCATACTATAAGGCTGCATAACAGAAACGATAAAATTCTGATATTAATAGAGACTCACTAGCCAATATTATTATTATTATTATTATTATTATTATTATTATTATTATTATTATTATTATTATTATTATTATTATTATTATTATTATTATTATTATTATTATTATTATTATTATTATTATTATTATTATTATTTTAATTAAGGTGTCCAGCCCAACTTACTATACGTGCACTTTGACTAATCTTCAAAGAGACTAGTGCAATAATCCATTGTCACAATCTCCACTTAAATCGCAAATGCACAAATAGGAAATCGAACCTGAGATCGTGTGCCTATCCACACAATCTCAAATTGTAGCCAATCATAGTTACACAAAACAAAATAAATAAATAATAATAATAATATTAATAATATTAATAATAACTAGAAAAAAAAAAGAGGGATAGGCACACCAGCTATGTGCGGTAAAGCAGCGGGCGGCGCCAAAGGGGGTTTCAAATGGGGCATCAAACAAAAAGGGTAGAGGAGTCATTTCAAGGAGAGAGAGAGAGAGAGAGAGAGAGAGAGAGAGATAGAATGGGTGCTAACTTGTGGTGTATCAAACACTTTTTTCCAAAAAAGAAAGCTACCTGGTTGCATGCGTCTATGTCTAGATATATGCAGACGTAAAAAGACTACTTTACCCCTCCCCGCCCCATGTGCTAAAGATACGTGGCCACACGTTAATCTATGCGCTAGCTGGCACAGTGACTATGCATGTAGATAGTGTGTTCTTTTATGTATCCAAAAAAGAACTACATGATTTCTTGAAGGTTGTAATTCAAAATACATGTGTAATTCATGTTTTCAATAGTTAGTGTGTTCTTTTACATACCCAAAAAACGAACTACATGATTTCTAGACTCATGCAGCAGAACCATGTCCAAGTTCTAAGGCTTGAGGTTAAGAAAATTGTAGAGGTGCTCATGGTCTCAATTGGGTGCGAAGCAGCATTTCTCTATGATTAAGGTAAGAACGGATTAAATAAAAATAAAATAAAAAATTCACCATAATCTTGAAATTTCCAGAGCTTTTCTGAGCACGGAGCTTCTGGAGATGGTATATATAGTAAGTGAATGATAGCAGTGGTGTAAGCCACTACCACTACTAACTCCTATTTCCACATGCATGTATGACCCAATTTCTGTAACACTGTCGGCCGGAGTAGGACTTTCCATTATTATTTTTCTTTCGTTTTTTTTAAAGTCCTTTCTTCCTCTTCTTGATCTGATTTGGTATACAAAGTTCATGATAATGATTAAAATACTCTCAAAAGCTCACTTAACCGCATAATTAACTAGTAGCTTAAAAGAACCAAAATTAATTAGTAAATTAGTCATATATAAGCCTGCAATGATATAATGTTTGATATTAATTTTACCAAATCGATGCAAAACCATGATTTTTAACCCACAGGCTGATAACTATAGTGAGGTCACCTAAAGTTCCACTAGGGGAAAGACAAGGGAGTCATGAGGGGCCAGATTAGGTCACACTTATTATTAGGGATGTCAAAACCTAGTTCAATACGAATCAAAATTAATATGAGTTTATTGGATCATGTTTTGGATTGAAATTTTATGAAATTGAAATAAAAAATTGTCATAAAAAAAACTGATGACATATTGAGCCGAACTTTAGAAATTGAATTAAAACTGATATAACTCGATAAGAGAAACCAACACGAGTCTGAAATTCATTAAAAAATATATTTTTTTTCTTATTTTTGAACATATTTAAAAGGTAAACTGGAACCAAATTGATAAGATAAATCAAAACAAAACTTTAGAAACCAAACCAAGACTAATATTGCCTGATAAGAAACCATTTTCATATTTTAATTTTGAACATATTTACAAGGTAAATTGAGACCAAACGAATAAGAGAAATCAAAATTGATGCATCCTTGTTGGATCATATTAATTTTGGTTTCACTCTCATACTAAAATCGATGCACCTTAATTGGATCGTGTTTTGATTTCACTCATTCTCATATTGATCGAAACCAGTAAAACTAAACTGAAACTGATTTAAACTGATTAATTGGCACCTCTATTTGTTTTTTTGGGGGGGTGGGGTGGGGAAGGGAGAGAGAAGAGGGAAGACGCCCTATTTATTACGATACTACAACTACAAGTATATATTATATTTTTTTCCCCAGGAAAGTGGGGTAAGAGGGTAGAACGGCAGAACCAGCAACTTTCCCAAGTTCATCCCCACCAGCCATTGTTAAAACCATGCACTAGGAAGTGGTAGTAATCAACTGATATGGATTTCAAGTAGAATTATGGTCAATAATTTCCGTGTTTGGTGGATATAAAGGTGCACATAAACTTGGGCCTTAGTGAGGTCAGTCTAGACGCAGCCTGCCCTGTAGGAGCCTAACCCAAATGGATATATGGTATTCACTCACTAGTCAGTACCCATCAGACAGGCTCAACCAAGTGATCAAACCTTCAAATTAACATGTAAAGAGAGTTTTATCACGTACTCTGGTTACTGTGATACAGCAAGGAAGAAAAAAACAGAAAGAAAAAAATACTTGTCTTGTAGTAAAGAAAGTCTCTTATCACGTGATGCATCGAGCGGCACGTTCATGTGGCTAGATTTTTGTAGAACATTATCATTGTTTGGAAGAAAAAAACATTATCGAGATTGTTAATACCCAACCTAGATGTGACATATTTATTTGAAGGGTAATTTACAGTGCTACCCCCTGAAGAATGCCAATATTAGAGGGACACCCCTCTCTTTCACCAAATTGGACTCGGACCACTTGCCGTCAGTCATCATTACAAAATATATTAAAAATATTAACATCAGAAATTCAAATTTTTCTTAAATACCATTTTGCCCTTAAAAATAGGGAAATACCAAAATTGCCCTTAATGGTTGTATTCCCAAAATCGATTGAAGATCCCTTCCACCACCGTCGCCTCTGCTCCATATCCGCCGTGTGAGTCACTGAGCTGGAGAAGAAAGTCGAAGTAGTCGATCGGCGGCTGCAACCCGTTCCGGTGAAGGCGCCAAACCTTCTCCCTCACGTCCTCCTTCTCCACTGCCGCCGCCGCCTCTGCTCCATATCCGCCGCCAACAGATCCGGCCTCATCGATCCAAATACCGGCAATGGAGACCTGGACGGGCTCTTCAATGGACTTATCTGCGGTGAAATCGCATCGATCCACAATGGCTTCATGCCTCGTATGGTTGTAAGTACTGACTCAACGAACTCCCCCTCTGAAACTCTCTTAACTCCCTATCTCCTTTCTCTGAAAAACTCTCTTTAACCTATGAAAATCTCCCTCTAAAACCCTATTCCTCATTTAAAGAACCCACAACTACTGGCCGCCATGACCAAAGCCGTCGCCGAGGTCGCCCATATTCAATCGTAGGGATAGTCGGCCTTGAGGTTCAGAGAGAGAGAGAGAGAGAGAGAGAGAGAGATCTTGCCTTCATTGCCGCCGTTTTCCATATCACTGTTTTTCACAGGCGTATTGAAAACAAAATCTAGCACTGATCCGAATGTAAATATATCAGAATATTTTGAGTTTAGAAAGCGACCGAACAAAGCTGTAATATGTTATGAAATATATTGGGACATCATATAGGAAAGCCGTCGCCGAGGTCGCCCAGATTCGATCGTAGGGATAGTTGGCCTTGAGGTTCAGAGAGAGAGAGAGAGAGAGAGAGAGGTTCCACCGGAGAAGAAGTTAGAACAGCCAATGGTGGTTGTTGTTGCGGATGCCGATGGTAGCTACTGTTGCAGACATTCAGTGAGAAATGATAGGTAAAATATGATTTATTATTTGTTTTCATTAAAAGGGTAAAAATGTCCTTTCAAATCTTTACTTAACGGAGACTGACGGCAAGGGGTCCGAGTCCAATTTGGTGAAAGAGAGGGGGTGTCCCTCTAATATTGGCATTCTTCAAGGGGTGGCGCTATAAATTACCCTTATTTGAATTCTTCCCCACATCGATCATGATGACCAAGGCAGGTCCTGGGATTTAGGGTTAAGTTGATTAGTCAAAAATTCTATCATCTTGAGAGTAAGGTGTTGTATATATAAAAAAAAAAGTTAGGGATGTCAATCTGTCCAGTTTGAGCAGCTGAGTCTCGTAAATTAGGGTATGAACACGTTTTTATTCAATCAGTTGATTTTTGATTTATAATCAAAGTCAAGATAACTAAGATAATTGGGTTATAATTGGGATTTAAAGAGGCTAATTTAGATAGCAACATGGTCCTAAAATTAATGGGCTATCATTGACTATAAGTTAGTTATCGATTGATCCCGTGGATAACCATTTCACCACCACATTATATTGGAATTGTTCAATTATTAATTGATCGGTGCTTGAGCCCAAAACATTTAGTAATTAATCTGATCGACCATGAACTTCAACCGACCGATTTAAGTTGGATCTATTAGTGGGGGGCAACCTTTGAAACCTCTATTATCAAGTGTTAACAACATAATTAATACATTTGAGGATGAAGAATCATGTTATTAGGATGAAGAGTCATGAGAAGGAGATCAGGTCCTCGAGCGAGAATCTTGTATGAGAACCTAATCCACACTCCTCCCTCTCTTTCTCCCCATGACTTTGACCTTGAATTATTACATCACAAAGGGTCGGATATCACATTACATTATTCCTTGCTTAGGTTGCAGGTTGTATCTAGCAAGTGGTGACACATAATAGAAGGGCCCAAGTCAAATTTATCATCTTTTTGAATACCGTGGCTCCCTTAGCTAAAACAGTACTTTCTATGAGAAAAGACAGTCGATTCTTCATTACGAATGTGTCTTTTTCACAAGCTGAGTTGATGTGTTTGAACAGAGGTAAACTACTAAGCTATATAAAGGGTTAAGGAGAGGTTCCTTGAGAACATATCCAAAGCATCACCACTTTGGAAGTGTAAGATGAGTAGACAAGGAGGCAAGGGAGCCTCAATGGCCTCAGCCCTCATTACCACTCTTGTAGTGTTGGCTGTGTCTCTTAGCTTACCACTAGAGACCACTGCACGCAACAACTACTCTCCTTCACCCCCCAAGAAATCTCCCCCTCATTCCTCGCCTCCTCCCCACATCAAGTCTCCACTAACACCACCACCACCACCAAAGGAGCTTTACAAATCTCCACCACCCCCATCAGTCCACAAATATCCTCCACCACCACCACCACCAAAGGAGCTTTACAAATCTCCACCACCCCCATCAGGCCACAAATATCCTCCACCATCCCCAGTCTACAAGTCTCCTCCACTGCCACCTAAGGAGCACCATAAACCACCTACTGAGCACCACAAACCACCCACTGAACACCACAAATCTCCTCATTCTCCTCCAGAACCACCAAAGGAGCACCACAAACCACCCACTGAGCATAACGAGCACCACAAACACCACCACAAATCACCCACTCATGAGCATCATAAATCTCCTTGGTCACCACCTAAGGAACACTACAAACCACCCACTGAACACCACAATTCTCCTCCACCACCAAAGGAACACCACAAACCACCCCATGAGCACCACAAGCACCCACTACCATCACCGCCTAAGGTGCCCTACAAGCACAAGTCTCCACCGCCAAAGGAGCACCACAAACCACCCCATGACCACCACGAGCTTCCACCAGTGCACAAATACCCACCACCATCACCTCCTAAAGCGCCCTACAAGTCCAAGTCTCCCCCACCTCCTCCCACTCCAGTCTACAAATACAAGTCTCCTCCTCCACCAACAAAGGAGCACCACAAACCTCCACCATTGCACAAGTACCCACCACCATCACCTCCTAAGGCGCCTTACAAGCCTCCCACTCCAGTCTACAAGTTCAAATCGCCGCCACCACCACCACATGTTTAGCATTACACTTCACCTCCTCCTCATATTTACTAAGAAGGCTTATAGACAAAAATGGTAAGCTTGTCACAGTATTCCTATACTTCAAAACATTGATTAAGATATGATGTTTTCTTAGTATTGATAAGAGTACTTTAAATATCAACACAATTTATGAACATTTTTCTGTTCACATCTTTGAATTGCAGGAGAGCAGTTGTTAGGAGGATGGAGTTAACCGAGTAAAAAGTAGGGTTTCTAATCTTCTTCGTCAGAGAAGGAAAGAGAATTAATGTACTTTGTGTGATTCTTGTTCTTGAGATAATTTAGTAATAATAATTGGAGAAAAGGCCAGGTTGGGAAAAGGAAGAAGAAGAAGAAGAAGAGAGAGAAGATCTATCACTTTTCATGTAAATCGTGCAACGCAATGTACTGGAAAACATGTTTGTGCTTGGGCCGTGAGCATCTATGCATTTTTTTTTTTTTTTTTTTTTTTTTTTTTTTTTAATCTCTATGGAAAGGTGCATGATTTTTTTTTTGGAAAAAGAAATTGGGCAGTGTCATGGTTTCAAGTATCGATCTGGTGTCCGCTGAGACTGACCCCCAATCTTAGATCAATTTGGATCGATTATTTGGATCAATTCAGGGATAAAATAGTAAAAAATTAGTACTTTTTATAAAAAGTAGGGAAAATCGATCAATACACACGAATCTGAATTGATTCAGATCGGTATTGGATCTATATTAACAAAGACCGATACCAATCTCAATACCATCCCTTAAATCTTTGGCAAGTGTTTTATCATGGGGGACATAGCAGCCACCCCGCATCCTAGGAGGAATACAAGGGTCATTTTGCACCCTTGTCTTGACGTGACCCCTACGTCTCATCCAAAAACTTTGTTACAAAGAAATTTATTGATGAGCCCGCACATGGCTTCCGAATCACAAGCTTCAAGAATCAATAGACTGGATATAGGTCATGCAATGAAAATGTGCATGGCATCGAGTATAAAAAAATTAAGCTCAAAATAGCCATAGTTAATCATTTATTGTAGGTTTTAGGGCTATAAGTCTATTTTCCTCTTTCCATTTTTTTATTTTCATCACTCTCAAATGCTTTGTTTGGATGGTTGTGAGTGAAATTAAAATGAAGCGAAGTGAAATTTTGAAACCTAGAAAAGAATCTTCTATTATCATTACCCCATATGGTTATATCACTAACTCCATCAATCCATATTTTGCCATTAAATTTCATTTTATTTTACATCCAAATCCCCTAGGTTTTAAAAGTAACTTAAATATTATACCTAAAAAGCATCATTACTTAAGTGTATGATAGCCGATAGGAATGGATATGACACTCAAACGACCAAAAAGTATTGGAAGTCTTCGAGATGGACAGAATAGTCCACTCAACTAACATGTATATGATGAACTTCGATAGGCTAAGTCATGTGCATAAGAGTTGAGATGTTCTAATCATACTTCATAGCTAAAGAGAAGCTTAAGGTGTGGGTAATCGTTGTATTTAGACTTGCCCCTTCTTTTCAACAATATTAATCATGTTAATTATTCTTTGTATATCATGTAGATATTTAATATGTCAAGTCAAATCAACTATGCTACCCTCATTAAAGACCATATCCTAACTGGACCAAACTATGTTGACTGGAGAAGGAACATTAAATTGCTCCTAACTGCAGAAGGTCTAATTTCTGTCATAAAAGATGAAAAACCTTCATTCCTTGATACTATGGAGGGCGAGGAGAAAGCTGCCTAACAGGTTGTTGATATTGGGGATAATCTTGCTTTATTCATGGAACTTCAAACTTTAGGGGACAGGGCTATAAGAAAACTGGCCTTCTCTCATGTTGTTCATAGTATCCGGCGCATGAACCAGAAGCATAAGAATGAAGCCAATAATCGGAAACTTCAGAATATCCTATTTGCAATGCTACAAGTTGGTAAAAATTCTCATAGTAATGTTGTTTCTATTGTGTCTGAAAAATACTGTGGAGTGAGCATTTTCATTGCTAATTAAACAACTTGACTCAAGTTAACTCATTAAGTCTTATCCTAGACTAGTGGGGTTTAGCTATAGCAATCCTGTTTTGGTAGAAAGGGTTGTAACCCAATGCAAGTCTTAACCTTCGGCATTTTTGCACAAAGAAACCGTTCTCAGACTTGAATGTGCGTTTTCCACAAGTCCACCCTATTTTAGGCCATCTATTGTTTACTGGCATGCATTGAGGGATTGAGATTTGATTGTACATTGGCCTAACCAATGTCTATAAGATCTGAACCAGATTGGCCGATCCTCTGACAAGATTGAAAGTCCCATTGTAATCAATTTGATCCTATCAGGTGATTGGATAATTCACTGTGTAATGCAGGTTGGACCAATCCCCCATGATCATGATCTCCATCAAGCTATTTGGATCAGGACTACTTAATCCTTGAAACCTTGTTCTCAGGAACGAACTTCTTTGCTCACCCCTTTATCTAGGATCAGGATTGGATTCTTGAAGTTCTTTTAGGCTTTTACCACCCCAAGTTGCAGCATATTGTTCCTACTTATGAGTGCATTCATTTATCTTAGTTGCACATATCTGAACCATTTAAACTGGATTTCTCTCATCTTGTAACCAGTGGCGAGCCAGAATTCTCTTTCAAGGGGGCTAAGCCCTATTGCTAAAAGATAGAGTTTGGTGGGACATGGACATGTCTCCTAATGCCTTGTGGAAAATTGGGATGTTCTGGAAAATTTAGGCCCTGTTATCCGTACTTGTGTGAGATTATAGACTGGCAAGGCTAGAGAGTTTCTCTAGTCCAGCACTAAGGTTTTCCATTTGGAAGGGTAATGTGCCAATATTGATTTTATGTGATGCTCTAGATTGGCTGCATGCCAAGTCACTCATATTCAATCATAGACCTTCTCATGTATTGGTATATTCCCTTGCATTTTCAACTGTCCATTTCTTTTTAGAAAACATCATTTTTTTTTCACAGGTTTCTCAGAGCTTTATTTCTCCACTTGGCCAACTCTGTTTTGGTTGAAACTTGACATGTAAGCAGGGGCCTTTGGAGTCTACCTATCTACAAAATTTTAGCTTTGTCCAATTTGCCATGTGGAAAATATTGGTGCCAGATTAAAGAAACCCTCTAGTTTTGCCGGACTAGAAAAACCTTTTCCTAAAGAAAAGTCCACGTAGTAAAAATAAAGCCTTTTTCATATGCTTTAGATGGACTAGTTATTAAAAAAGGATTTAGAAGTGCAATTATTCATTTAGACCAAGATCTCATGGCCTTTAAAGATCAATGGACCATTGTAAATTTTTTTTCCCACTTTTTGTATTAAAAAAAATATCCCCCAAAACCCAGGAAGATCAAAATTAGGGGGATAAGGATGAAAAAGTAGAGCAGAATAAAAACAAATATTTGGAATCAAAATCAGCTCGATTGATATCGAGTGAGGTTGCCTTGAATCAATTTTAACTGCTATGGCAAAAAAGTCTCCTTGTATCAAAATATAATTTAATCAAAATTAAAAGAAGCTTATTGAGATAAAGAGAGATAATGAGAGGGGGAACAAAATTGAACTGATTTGCAAAAAGGGGGGGAAATGATGAATTGAACTTATTTCAAAATTGAAAATGAAAACTAAGAAGAAAAATAGTATTGACAAATGACAAAGAATTTGATTTAAATAGTACTAGATGAAGTGGTCTATTATATCTTCTTCTACTTACTTATTTTTATTTGCTATAAAAAAAGTCCGGATCAGTCCCCACATGGGATCCAGCCCTCCATTGGGGATCAGACCCCCTCTAACTTGTGGTCAGAGGAGGGTCTGATTCATGTCAAAGGGTGATGAAGGGCTGGACTCATGTGGTGACCTCCCTACATAGGGAGAGGATCTAAACTCGCTATAAAAGGGGGGGGGTTCAAGAGAAGAGAATTTGGGTACAAAAGATTGGAGTGGCAGAATGGAAAGAGTGTTGTTATTTAATTTTTATTAATGAGATTTGAGGGAGGAGAAGCAAATAAAATAGTGGGACAAAACATGGTTAATAGGCTTTCCCTCTCCTTATAATTTTTTCCCCAGTACGAGGGTTGGACCTTGGGGGTGGGGGAGCAAAAGACGGGGGTGCAACTCGTGTTATAATGCTGCCTCATTTAAATCATATTGAGAAGATATAGAAAACCAAAATTTCAAGGGGCAATTACCCCCTCAACTGGTGCCCCCCTGGTTCAACCCAATGCTTGTCACCTATTGGTGTTACTCCTCAATTTCCTGATATGTATTTGTTTTTGATTTTCTATTCTTTTTTCATGTTCTTTTTTTTTTATTTAATTCTCCATGCTTTTGAATGGGATCTCTTGTTCTTATTTTTTGCTTGCTTTTTTTTTTAAATGAAAGTTGATCCATACTAAGTCTAGAATTGTCAATTGCATCAGCAAGAAGACGAATCAAAAGCTAAAAGGTCTCTTACTGTACTTTGTGATCTTCATCGGAGAAGGGTCTGGTTTGATGATAGGACAACAAATGCAATTTTAACTGCATGTTTTCATTCATCTTCAAGGTACAAATATCATCGACAACTCTGTTGTTATTAACTTATTATCACTTTAGCACAATTAAGGGAATTGGATTCTGTATCTTTCAGGATCATGATTGCTGATCTATCATTCCTTCTTGGTTTTGAGAAGATTGAAGTTGATGACAGTGAAGGCTCAAGCAGTGAAGATGATATGACTTCTGAAAAGCCCCACGTTGTTATTAGCAGGGAGGATGTCTACAAGGTTATCTGCAAACTGCTATATTTTTCATTGTTTGTGTTTTTGGAATTTAGATGGAGCTCTGTTTTTGTTATTTTATTCTTGGGAAAAAGATCTCCACATTCCCATGCCTCTCGCATCCCTGACATTCTCTCTTCTCCCTAACAATGGGTGCCCCCTACTAACAAAACCAATTCTTGCACCCCAGTTGGTTTAGTGAGGGAGATTCCCCCCCCCAAAAAAAAACCCAACAACTAGCAGCATTGGAGACCCTCTCTCTTATTTTCTTACTGACTTTTGTTATTTGAATTGTTTAAGATTTACTTATGGCTTAGTCTAGAATTGGGATGTACTTCAGTTAGTTTCATGAGGAAGCGTAGTGCTCTCTCTCCCCCCAAATGGCTATCTAATTACCTGAAGCTGGGAACCAATAGCCTACAAAGATCTAGACTAGCTGTCAATCATTAACCCTAATTAACAACAATTCAGCAACCTGGTTTAGGGTGATCATACCTGGTTGCAACTCTGTTCACAAGGCCTTTAAGATGGATGGAAAGGGTTGCCAAAATTAGAAGTGCATCCGATGGTTCAGAGAACAGTATTTGGGGATTTTCTTGTGAAATGGTATCTATTTGTTTGCATTCAATACCTAATGAATAGAATTTGCGGCAAGTATCCACCATCTTATTCTTATGAAGCATATGTTTTAGCTCAACTTCGAATAAACCATTTTATTTATTTTATAACCATGTTTTTTGTTCCTCACCTTTAGGCACATAACAAAGGTACATCTAGAAGTAAGAAGAAAAAGTTAGCAAAACTGGAGCATGCCACCCGAAGCATGGAAAGGTAGCAGAGAATTTCTCAAACCAAGAATTCAAGTTGTTATTCACCACTTGGCCATTTGAAAGATGCACAGGTTAGTTGTTTCAATTCCAGCCTGCACATGATGTACTGCATCATTACAAATTCTTACTTGCATTGTGCATGTAGGGATTTGCAGAGAAGCTGTTTTCTCGTCTTCAAGCTTGTAATGAATGTTTTGAGGTACATGATGTGCAACTTCTTCTTCTTCTTCATCTTTTGGGTAGTATCTTCTGCATTTCTGCCTTATTTCCTTGTTGTAGTTTCTTGTATAAAATGGATTTTATTGGGAGCTGAGCAAACCCTAAAATGTGATGTAGAACCCCGGTTCGAAAACCTTATCGGTCCTCTTATGGGCCCACCAAACTTAAAATATGTTAATAACAAGGGATAGTGGCAAAACTGTAAAATATCAAGCTTATAAGGGAAGTTGTGATAGTGCAGGAACCACGCGATCGGGTGGAAGGAATTTTCATTGGTCCCACTAGTGCAGGAACCACGCGATCAGGTAGCAGCCTCTTCCCCCAAGAAAACACCCAAAATACACTGGTTTTGTGCCTACCACCGACAGAAGGAGAGTGTTGCATGATTTCAAATATCCCGCGCCAATGGGGAGGGCTGCAGGAGCCGTGGGCTCGGCATGGAGTGTATAGATAGGTAGCTTGGGATGATGAGAATGGGCCGTGTGCAACTGGGCGTGACTTTAAATTGCCGCTGCGCCAAATTTGTCTGGTTAAGCTGCGCCGGTGAATCGCTTTGTTTAGACTTCAGAGAACGGTTTCATCTTTCAATTGAGTAGGAGACGAGGCAGATTTATTTCTTTGTTCCATATTATATATATGTGATTCCATATCGAGTCAACACTCGACAGAGAGCCAAAAGCAATCTTGGATTCTTGAGGACCAAATCTTTAGAGCCGTAATACTCTCACGAATTCTTCTCTTCTTCTTCTTCACACATGTGAGTGAAATGAGGGTTCGTGTAGATTTAGAAGTGTTCGGACCAGTGTGGTCGATAGAGATGAAGAGGTTGACGGAGGAGATACTGTTTGTGTTGTTCCCGTATCGCTTTGAACGCCGCTTTGGAGATACTGTTTGTGTTGTTGCCGTATCGCTTTGAACGCCAGATCGACAGCGGCGTTCAAAGCGATACGGGAACAACACAAACAGTATCAGAAAAGGCTGACGGAACATTACACCACATTAGGCTGGTTAGTCGCCCCACCGATGCCTCAGTTGACAGATGGCCTTATCGATGGCATGGCCATCTGGGCTGAATTTTCTGTTCATGGGATTTCCGCCAGCTATGATCATGGGAGTCTTATAGTTACTAATTTGGATTCGAAGTTGTCTTCAAGAATGGTTAAAGAAATGTTCGAAGGTTTCGGCGGTATGGTTTCTATCTGGGTTCCGACTTGCAATGAATTCTTTTATTTTTTGGGGGTAATTCTTTCTTATTCGATCAAGTTCTCTAATTCAGGGTCTGTGAAGGAACTGAGAGAAGCGTCATTGAATAGTCACCGGTGGTTCGTGGAGTTCTTTGATATCAGGGATGCGCTCAATGCTCTTGAGGGATTGAATGGACAAAAATTTCACAAGATGCGTTTGAACATTCGGTTCAGTACTTTCCCAGAAGGCCATGGCAGAAGGTAATCCAACTCAACTCCTCTGCTCTAACTACTATTAACTTCGATGGCTTAATTACGCTTAAGAATTGGAATCGCAGGTATGAGCATTTCTTGATCAATAAAGAAATCAGGGATACCAGGACAACTATCATGATTAAAAACCTACGCAATCGTCTCACTACAAAACTGCTGTTAAACATACTGGACAACCACTGCCTACGGTGCAACGAGAAGATTGCCGACAATCAACCATGGTCTTCGTATGATTTCCTCTATCTCACCGTTGATTTCAGGTACAATTCTCTCGTTTTTCACTTTCTAATAAAAAAATAAACCTGAATTAACTTTTTCAATCTTCAATATAGGACCAAGTTGAACAGGGGATTTGGATTCGTCAATTTTACTTCTCCCCAGGCGGTAATCAGGTTTTACGAGGCATTCCACGATAAGCGATCGGACATCTTCAAGTCCAATAAAAATGGGGAAATCTGTTACGCTAGATTACAGGTATATCGATCTTCATTTAACTTCCTTGTGCGATCTTTAATTAGTTCTAAATAGTGTGGTGGTGGTTTTTAGGGTTTGCAAGAATTGAAGGATCGTTTTCAGAATTCACAATTTAGGTGTGACATGGACGAATTCTTACCGGCGGTGTTTTCACCGCCTCGCGACGGGAAGCAGGTCACTCAACCTCTGACCATCGGCTGCAAGGCTGAAGCTGGTGATGATGAGTGAAGAAGATGGCTACGATAGGTCTAATCAAGAAGTTAAAATGTAATTATGAATAATGGATTTCTAAATTCTTCATTAACTTTCACCCTATTTTATGGTCTAAAGATAACCATTTCAGCCAGATCAAGAGTCAGATGGGGTGGGATCATGATGATTGGAGAGAAATTAAGTCATCTTGGACGCGGATTAAAACAAAAATTTAAAAGAATCAAGAAGAAAAACAAGAGGTAAAAATCTGAATATAAGGAAAAAAAAATGTTTAATATCCTGCAATAACTGAACAATCAATCACTTGTGTTTTCCAGTAATGCCCTCTTCCGAAGCCCAAAATTGCACACGGTCAATATGAGAACCCTCCCCCAATGTAACAGAATGTATTTGAATCAATATTCTGTTGGAAAACTTTCTTTATTATTTATTTTCCGACTTTTACATGGTTTTTCTGGTTTGATTTGGTTTCGTTGTAGAGTCTCAGTTTCCCATATTACCCTATATATAGGCCATTGAAGATTGAAATTAACTTAGATCAAGATTTTATGAAAAAAAAATCAAAAAAAAAATCAAAAATCAAAGGAGAGAATACATGAAATCGATGGTGAGATGGACAGAATCTGAGGAGGACAAAGGCTGACAATCGCCCGTCGCCACTGTCAGCAATCTGCGCATTGAATAGTGTATATAGTGGTCGTTTAGCGATCTCTAACAGCAGTTTTTGAGTGAGATTGTTGCGTATGTTCTTGATCAAGAACATAACCCAACAAATACATTCAAAAGGTGCTGTTACAGAAGCTAGACAAACATTGTATACACTGCAATGACCAGATTGCCAATCGGGACGGTCTGGTCGATCAGCCTTTGTATTCCTACAATTTTGTCTATCTGCATGCCCATCCATTTCATGATTGGGGCGTTTCCCCTCTCCTTCTTTCTCCCCAAAATTCCACAAAACCTGCAATTTGTTTCTTTGATGCTGAAAGAAAAGAAATTGGTAAGTTTTGATCACTTCTTCATCAGTGTGCAAAGGATCGATTGATAACTAGGTAGTGATGACCATTCCGTATATTCCGTAAAGGTAACATATAGTTTATCATGTGAACTATGATTGTACGGCGTTGTTTTCCTATTACTATTGATGTACTACATATAACAACTTTATCATGCTTTGGTTTTATTGTATTCTAACGCCAGGCAGTTAGGTAACTTCCTTGATCTCGTCTTCTATATAATCCTTCTGCTCTTACCTTATTGCATTAGTAAAGGGGCTAGAGACTAGAGACCTCTTAGTGATTGATAAGGAGGGCGGCTGGATATGTTATAGAAAGGGAAAGCAAAGGTGGTACTTGAATGGATCTTCCATATTTTGAGCAGAGATTTTTCTCTGTATAGAGGAGTGATTTTTCCCCCTTTGCAATGAATTAAATGGGCTGGTCATGAACTGATCGTTATTCTTTATTTTGGGGGAAATATTCTCTATTTGCTTTTGTTGAAAGCTGAGAGCAATGACCAATCCCAGCACTGATCCCTTAATGTGCATGTGTTTGTGGATTGCTGATTTTTATTTATTTATTTTTTCCTTTTTTTCATGTAGCATCTCAGTTTTGTTGCCATATCCCTTCATTTATGCCTTTCTTTTCTTACCATGGAGCGAGCCACCAACCTGGCTCACCTAATGCCATGTGTGGCCACTGTTAATTAACACCAAATCTCCAGCACAATCACTCGAGAGGCCTGGGTCGATTAGGAACAGAGTTCAGTCCTTGCCCCTGTTAGCATTCATTTTCTATTTCTTGCGATTAACTCATTGATTATGTTATTCAGTTAAGTTGTTGTTATTATTGTCCATGTTTTTTTTTTTGCTAAAGGATTAATATATTAAGAAGAAAAAAGGATTACATCATAAAGAGGAAACAGGGACAGAGCAGAGACCCTTAGAGCCGCTAACAAACTCCACCTTCGGCATGGCCATCAGCAGAGAAAGAAAGCATCACCGTAGGAGAATCTAAAGCTATGCCTGCCCAGGATATCATTTTCTACATAATCAGCAACGTGTCTTGGGAAAGACACCGAGAATTCTGAGTTCCCAGATTTTGAAGCCTTTTTTGCCAGAAAATCTGCAATTGGATTTGTTTCACGAAAGCAATGGGATATCTTCCAAGGGATTGATTCCAGGAAAGGGATAGCATCCAACCATCTTTGGAGGATAAACCACGGGATATGGTTCCTTTGGATCGCCAAAACAACCGCTGCCGAGTCAGATTCTATCCACTTACCCCTTGCACCCATCGCCTTAGCCATCATAATACCTTCCATGACTGCCTCAACCTCTGCTTCATAAGACTTTTTTATTCCCAAAAAAATGCTAAATGAGTCACACACCTGGCCATCATTATCTCGAACAATCCCTCCTGCCCCTGCCCTTCCTGGATTTCCCAGAGAGCTGCCATCCACATTAACCTTTAGCCAGTTTGGTTGGGGCTTACACTAGTGAACTTCGAGTGGGTGAGCATGCTTGTAAGACCCCACTGTCAAACCCAGTTTACTGCAGAAAATAACATCAATTGGAGCTTTCACCTCCCCCTTCAACTTCCCTACGCAAGAGCCAAGCTCATGACGACTATATTCAAAAATTTGCATCGTAGCTCTGTACTCATTGTCATGCCGACGTCTGTTCCTTTCCCACCAAATGTTTGCTGCAATAATGGAAAAACCCATCATCCAGGGAGTTTTAAGGTTTATAACTCTAGCCTATGCCTTCCACCATCGAACCAGGTTGTCAACTGACTGGTGCTGCTGCCACTTAACCTCAAAGCACTCAACAAATGTTTTCCAAACTTTGGTCCTGAAAGGGCATGTGAGGAAGATATGATTAATATTTTCTTCAGCTTGGTTGCAGAGAGCACACCTGGAAGCAAGATGGATCCCCTTCTGTCTGATTTGCTCATCCGTTGGGAGTTTGTCATGAGCTAGACGCCATCCTAAGGTAGAGATCCTAGGAGGTAGGTCTTTCCGCCAAACCAGAGAGTACCAAGGGACCTTGCTAGCTGTCCTTCTGATACCCTCCCATGCCGAAGAGGTAGAGAAAGACCCCAGAGTCGACAATGACCAACAACAGGTATCCACTAAGTCACCTGAGGGGATTTTAATCCTCTTAATTTTATCAAATATTCTTATGAGCTCCACCGATCTCACCTCAGGGATCACCCATTCTCCACCACGAATAAAGTCACCCACCTTAGCATTAAATCTAAGAGCAGTCAAATCCATTATCTGAAGCTCCTCAAGCACTGATTTTGGGCCCCACCATTTGTCCTTCCAAAAATTTACAAGATTACCATTCCCGATAATCCATCTTTGATTCTCCTCCAAAAAGCTCCAGACCTTTTTAACCCCCGATACAATGGAAGATGAAACGCCTTTTTTGAGGCTGCCATCATTTTTAATAAATCGAGCCTTAAGGAAAGAACTGGCCACCGACTTCTCATGCTTGATTCTCCATACTAGTTTGCATAGCATTGCTTTGTTTGTGTCTCTGAGCCTCCGGATACCTAAGCCTCCTTCCTCTTTAGGCTTACAAAGGGCGTCCCATTTTACTGTAATTTTTTTTGCAGATTCTATCTCACCCGTCCAGATAAAATTCCTCATCCACCGTTCCATTGTTGCTAACAGGGAAGTTGGCCACCAATAAATAGCAAAACTATGGTTAGGGATACCTGCAATGACCGATCTAACCAATTCTGTTCTTCCTGCCAAAGACAATAGGTTGCCTTTCCAACCCGCTAGGTGCCCCTTCACCTTGTCCATCACTGGCAGAAGGGCCTCTTTCTTCATTTTCACCAAATTAGACTTAGACCCCCTACCGTCAGTCATTGTTAACTAATATATAATTTTTTAAATACCAAAATACCCTTACAACTGGTGTGAAGTACCTAATATACCCTCTAATCTCTAATCTCTCTCTCTCTCTCCTTTCTCTTACGTTTAGTTCCTCTGAATCTCTACTTCCTCTGAATCTCCACCCCCAAATCAAAACAAAGGGAAAATTGATCGAAATGAAAACTAAAAAGCCTAAATGCTCTTATACAGAGGCAATGATGCGCGATGCCCTAAGGGACAAGAAACAACGACTCATCGAGAATTTCACAGCGGTTCAGGGATCGGCAATAATGGAGCAATAAGGCTTTATTTTCTGTTTTTTAAATCCTCTGTTTTGGTCAGCGGTTCAAGTCCGGCAATAAGGCTTTATTTTCTGTTTTTTAAATCGTCTTCTTCTTCTCTCTCTCTTCTTCTTCTTCAGCCGGGTGGTAGCAACTGTGAGCCCTATTCTTTTTTTAGGAAGCTTGAAGATTTTGGAGCCCGAGGCTACAGAAGAATCAGAATAGGGTTCACCCTCAACTGGTAGAAGTCTGCCCGAATGTGAATTTAACTCTGAGTCGGATTTAAATTTCATAACAATGCTCTGAAACCTCAAGAGATCGAAGAACCTGTTTTGGATTCACCGGAAGTGAAGCAACCTCGCCTGGAAGAAGAATTGGTTTTTTCTCTAGAAATCGAGGAAAGAAAAAGGAATTGTCTTGGACTGAAATCCCCTTTATGAGGAATGTATGAAAAGTTGTTTTGAGTTAGCTGGTTCTCTCTGTCGCATTGATGAAGACTGCAAGTCAATTATGGAGGGAAAAAAAAAAAACATTTCTTCCCAAGAACATAAACGTTACAGCCTTCTTTCCTGCACAACTCACTTCTTCTCAGAACTGTAAATCCAATTTCTTTTCTGGAAACCAGGTCCCAATTTTTCGGGTTGAAACCCATTTGATCAATAGACGGAGGAAGAAGAAAAGAGGGAGTGGAAGGAGTAAGGGAGAAAGATACGGACCATTATCTCAGCCGGAAACATGAGAGGGGTTGGGTTGGCTCATAGTAGGAAACAAAGGAAGTTTGGGAAGATGGGTTGGCTTTACGATTGGATGAACTGAATCCTTCGGCAATGAGATCAAAATCAAATACGACCGACCAAATTTCTATAATGGATGCGAGAAAGCCGGTGAGATTGTCTCGATTGGAGACGTTGAAAACTAAGTTGAGAAGGGTTCCAAAAACCTGCATGTCATATTCAGAGTTTGTTCAGATCTTCTCCGACGGCTGCTCTAATCCCGACTAGGGATTGAAATTTCCAAATGTGTTGGATGAATTTGGGGCAAAAGTTCAATTGAACATGTATTTAAGTCTAAAGGGTACAACAATCATTTTAACTCCTCAATTAACTTCAACTAACAGCAAAGGGTCTAAGTCTAATTTGGTGAAAGAGAATGGGTGCTTCTATAATACTGACATACACTAAGGAGTGACACGGTAAATTACCCTTAAAATAAAAACCGAGTTGATTAAATAAACGATTTATTAGTTCCAGATTAAACGGTTTTAAGTGTCTATTTGGATCAGACTTTATTGGACAGATTTACCCTTATTTCTTAATAAAAATTAATTTTTATCCTTGGATCGTAGCGGGTCAGGATCGGGGTCAGCCAAGGTCGATACCATTCTGATCCATTCAATACTGACATTTCCAATGCGATTTTAGAACCATGCTTGGGCTAACCTTCCGTTGAACATGGCCTGCTTATACAATAAGTTTCTAGTCCAATACAGCGCAGACAATATCATAGGGGATTAGGCCCAGACTTGAGCGAGACCGCTAAAAATTGTGCCATGTTGTTGAATCTGGGAATTGGTTTAAACAACTTTTGAGAAAAAAACAAGAGCCAATTAAAATAAGATATCAAGTTCTAATTAATATACATAGGTGTTATCCACACATGATAATGTGGCCCATGTTCTAAATCACAAAGTGTTTCTTATAGTGATGCCTCACTAAAATTCAGGTTCCCATGGTTAAGGGTGTCAATATCAGGCCCGATTGAACCCAATACATATATGGCTTGACTTAGCCCAGCCTAATTAATAAATGTGTTAGACTTGAGCCTGACTGGTTTATAAATAGGAAGTTCACAGTACACGACTACACAATGCAGGCCTGACAGTTTATATGATATGTTTTAAATAGGAGATCCAGTTCCTGGAGACCTTTCTTGATGGGTTAACTAAAAACCGCTTAGGCTTGTATTCGTGAGGAGAAAAGATTGGGTATACCAGTGGTGTATCGTAAGCTAGCATCTATTGTATCTCTCTATCTCTCTCTCCCTTCTCACCTCTGAAATGATCCCCCTACACCAATATGATTGGCAACTGGGCATTGCCAGCTAGCTTACCACACATTGGTGATGTGCCTATCTTTCTCCCCTTTGTGAAATGGGTAACAGAGAAGAAAAAAAAAAGTTGGAAAGATTCTCTAGGCCTTAGACCACTTACTCAAAAAACCTTCTCCCCACACCCTCCAGAAGGGAAAAAAAAAAAAAAAATTTAACTTATTAGTTGTGTGCCTTGAGTTGATAGGAGGTGAAGACCCTACATCTTGCATCGCTCTCTCCCTCAGACACACAACTGGTTGCACACATCAATAACACTAGCTTACCACACATTGGTGATGTGCCTATCTTTCTCCCCTTTGTGAAATAGGTAATAAAGAAAAAAAAAAAAGTTAAAAAAGGTAAAATGATGGAATTCCGATTTTGATTGGAATCAATCTCAAAAACCCTAGAATCAGTCATTTGATCTAAAAATTCACTGATTCAGAGTATTTTGATATTTGAATATTCTAAACTGATATCGCAGCAATCAGGATCGGCCCTGATCGATTCCCAATTGGATTCACAGATTATGGAAATCCTGCACATGATTATAGCATTTGGCACTGCATCCAATTCAGATCATCAAGAAATATTTTCATCCATACCTAATCACTTCCAACTTATTGAAAATGTTCCTTGCCTGCAAGAGAAAAAATAAAAAATAAAAATAATAATAATAATAAACGATGAAATCATCCAACCAAATCAATTTGTTCGTGGTCATCCACATCAAATTGAAATCAAGAAATAAATATTTCTATCTATTCCCAATCAGAAGCTACTGGATCTATGGCTCCTTCTCGCCTGCAGGAACATAAACGATAAGGAGGATATGCACAAGCAATTTCAATGCGGGGCAGTATGGTCTTTTTGCACCCTTGTTGTCTTGGTACAGATAAATGCTGTCGAGTAACGTTCTTTCTTCCTAATATTTTATATAGTTATCACATGTATTAATCGGGACTGAATCACGACCAAAATAAAATTCAAAAAGGAACCTTGTGTATTCGGGTTGTTTTTTTTTTTCTATCCAACCCATCCTGAATACTGGTTCAACCCAATTGAAACTAGTTTGAGTCAATCGACTGATACCCTTATACAATCAATATATTAAATTTAGGTCAGGTCTTTTTCATATACATTTATCCCATCATGGTTTTAATTATTGGTATCAGATCGGCTATATCATGTGTATCATATAGATATTGGGGTAAAATCATTAAGAAAAAAAAAATTAATCCAATTCATACTTCTGACAAATTCTAATTGTAGTTGAATCAGAATCAGTATTCTCGATTCTGATTTCATCAGAGATTCATACTTGATTTCTAGGGTTTAGGCTGATCTAACTAGTTTCAACTGAATCAAAATCAGATCCCCTGCCAATCCCGCGGACTTGTACTCACAAATTACATAGATGGATCAGGGATTTTGTAGTTTTGGACCAGCCTAAACCTAGGATAGCAAACTGGATTATAGATAAAATAGGCCTATTGCCATAGGCAATAACAGATATGCATACACAAAATAATCCATGAAGTGGAAAATAATAGCTAAAACATACACTAAACCTCGCATGCTACTATTTCTTACACCAGACTGGTTGGATTCTTTCTCCCATTATACTATTATTATAAGCATTATAGTCAATCCAACATGCATCACGGATAAACAAAATCTATGAAATTACCCAATCACAGTCGAAATTACCCGAGAAATCTTTGCAGATCATTCATATATAGTTTTAGTCTTTAATTTAATCAAAATATAAATTAAGAAATATTACCCAATTCATACCATGAAATATTTCCATCTCCATTCATATACTAACTTATTGGAATGATTCTCGAGCTCCTCCATCGCACCAGATTGATACCAAGAAATATTTCCATCTCATATTCAAAATGAACTTCTTGAAAACATTCTTGAGCTCTTCAATCTCTGGCTCCTCCTACCGGAACAAAAACGACCCACCCTGCTTTGGAAGGAGCCAAAGAACTGTTCCCCAAGGAAGAGACGAGATTGAAGAAGCTCAAGAAAGTTTTCAATAGGTTCCTTCCTCTCCTCAACGAGCAAGTGCGACTCATCTCATTCTTTATAAAATGGAAGAGGGTCAGTGGCTATTACGGTTTGGCTAAACGGTTTTTGTTTACCCAGATCAAGGTTCTAAAACTACGGATCCGTTTTGGATCTGTTAAGGCCGATATAATTCAACATCGATTCAAATCGGCATGGACAGATTTACCACTGTTTTTCAATAAAAACTAATATTTTATTACGTTTAACCCCTGGGCCTATAAGACTGTATCAGGATCGGATCGGCCAAGATCGGGGATTGATCAAGGCCGATACCAATCCGTTCAGAGTTTTACAATCATGATCGAGATTAAAAAAAAAAAAAGACTTTACAGTTAATTCTGAACTTAATAAAAATGAAACCGAGTCATAAACGTTTTATTAGTTCCATTACTAATTAAAGCTCTCTTTGATTTGATTTCTATTTGAATTTATTTGACTTATTTCTATTTTTACAAGTGTTTGGTATAATTTATAACACTTATTTTGATTTATAATAAATTAGAATAAATCATAAATCACAAATTACTTTCAAGCTATTTGTGATTTTTACGCTACCTTAAATAAGCATGTGTGCTAAACTACTCAAAATCAAAGGTAAATAGGTAATTTTAGTATGTTTTTTACTTTTCAAATAAAAAACCCCCAAATCCTATCATCTCTCTCGCTCAAAGCTCAAGGCTCAAAATGAAACTTGAAACCTATTTTCTCATGATATAATCAATTTTATAAAACGAATACTCTTTGTGGTCCATAATTTGTTGTTATGAATAATTTTTAAAAAATAGTTAATAAATACAAATAAAAATCATACCAAATAGAGCCTTAGGAATGAGAAAAAGAAGAGAGACCATACAAAATGGAGGGAACAAAACTTCCAAGGACTCCAATAAAAGGTAAGAACTAATCCCCCACCTTCAGCATTGCTATTAGTAGGGGAAAGAACACTCAAAGAAAAGGAAATCAAGAAAAAATGAAATCGTGGTCTTCATTTTGCACATCCCCCTACAGCTCATCCTAAATGGACGAAGGGAGAGGAGACGCGGGAGAGGAGATCCTATTTTTTGCAGCCAACTCCATGTAGTCTGCCATAGAGTTGGCCTCTCTAAAGGAATGAGAAATCTTCCACCGAATTGAAGCCAAGTACTGTTACAAAATGTAATCTTATCTAGCTTACACACTAAAAATTAGAGGAGCTATAAATTGTCAATCACTGCCTGACTAGTCCCACGAACCCATACTGACCCCACAACTACATGGACTGGGTCATACCGGGGTTGAATGAGAACCATTCAACTTTCATTGAAAGTAGTGAAGAGCACTAAACACCCCCGTGTGAGTGGCCCAATGTGTGCCTAGTGGGAGTTGAATTTAGGACATCCGAGTTTACGGCTCGTACCAAGTTCGTTGCTCACCAACTGCGCTATCCCCTTGCGTTGGTAAATGTTATAAATGGTAAAGCTGAGCTAGATGTCACCAAAAAATATTGGCAAATGTTTTAGATTATAACCCACCCGTGGGTTGCCCAGATGATTAGGACGAATTGGAGATTGTGTGGATAGGTGCACGGTCCTAGGTTCGATTCTTTATCTGTGCATCTGCGATTTAAGTGGAGATCGTGGTAGTGGGTTGCTGCGTTAGTCTCCTTGAGGATTAGTCGAGGTGCGTGTAAGCTGGCCCAGTAACCTTAGTTAACAAAAAAAAAAATAATAATAATAATAATAATAAAATAATATATTATTAGGGAGACAGAACCCTACTAGTCTGGTGTTGCCTACGCCCGGGCACAAGTGGGCGCCAAAATATTATACTGCCCCATCTCATGTGCTGAAGATACTTTTACGGACCCTTCTATTGACTTCGCATGCTAGTGTTTCCTACACCAGACTGACAAGATTCTTTCTCCCATTATACTATTATTAGAAACATTATAATTCAATCAAACATGCATCATAGATAAACAAAATCAATCGGTCAATATCGCCATGATATCGTTCTAAGTATCGATGGATATGAATCAATATATCAATCAAAAGGTGAATTATAGTCGAAATTACCCGAAAAATATTTGCAGATCATTCGTAGTTTTAGTCTTTAATTTTATCAAAACATAAATCAAGAAATATTACCCAATTCATACCATGAAATATTTCCATCTCCATTCATATACCAACTTCTTGCAAAGATTCTCGAGCTCCTCGATCGCACCACATTTAGACCAACAAATATTTCAATTTCTAATTCAAATCGAGCTTCTTGAAAACATTCTCGAGCTCTTCAATATCTGGCTCCTCTTGCCGGACCAGAAATGAACCACCCAACTTTATATGGATTTTTCCATCCACAAGAACTATTCCTCTCAAGGAAGAGACTAGGGCCCATTTGATAACGTTTCGTTTCAGGCGATTTTGTGTTTTTTTTGTTCCCAAAAACTGAGAAACGGGCAAAATACATTTTGACAAACTTGTTCCATTTCTCCTATTTTTAGAAATAGAAATCAAAATTTATATTGATTTCTGTTCCTAGAAACAGACATGATGACGTCGGTTCCAGAAACAAGTGAAGACAAGGATTTTGGAGCAGTACTCACGCCTTTCTTCTCAACCTCAAATGACTCCACGGGTTTGCAACTCGAGTTGCAATAGTACCTCTTCTGAGAAAACCAAATCCTTTTGTGGAATCCTAGGCCCTTTGCTCAAGTTGGAGACTAGGTTCCTTTCTTCCTCCTTTTTTTCTTAGTTCCGTGGGTCTCTTTGGAGATCTATGGAGAAGAATCGATTGTTTCAGTATAGGCGATAAGCACAACGATAATTCGAGGGCTTCGAGAGAAGGATAGACCAGGTGAACTAAAACCCTAGAAGAAGACCAGCCACTGAATTTAGCGAAGAATTCAAGATGAGAGATAAGAGGAAAAAAGAAGAGCAAAATATGAGATTGAGATATGGTAGCATGACCAGAAGAAGGCAAATGAATCCACCTAGCTTTGGATAAGGATTTCAGGGTCAAGAGGTAGAAATTTATTAATAAAATTTCTGTAAGAAAGGTTTTCAGAAACAACTGTTATCAAACATCCAAAAATTTGTTTTTGTCCTCAGAAATGCGAATTTATGTTTCTACTATTTCTGGGCACAAAAACGATAGAAACGTTGTCAAATGGCTAGAACCTTTTCAATAAGTTCCTTACTCCACATGTTGGGGCTAGTGCGACTCATCTCATTCTTTATAAAGAAGAAGAGAGTTAGTGGCAGTCACCCAAGCAACTGACTCTCGTGCTCTATCTTATGGTTCGGTCAAAAGGTTTTTATTTACCCAGAATCCTGGATCAAGGTTCTAAAACTATAGATCGGTTTTGGATCCGTCAAGTCCGTTATCAATTCGGATCAGATAGATTTACTACTGTTATTCAATTATCACGTTTTACCGGTACCCTTGAGCCTTAAGACTGTATCAGGATTGGACCCGCTAAGATCTGGGATTGGTCAAGACCGATACCAATCTGTTTTGAGTTTTAAAACCATGATCAATAACAAAAAATTAAAAAATGAGAACTTATAGTTAATTCCAAACTAAATGAAAATCGAACTAATTGATAGATGCTTTATTAGTTCCAATACTAATTAGGGCTTAAGGGGGTATCCCTAAGAGTTTATTCCAAGAGAATTGATTTCCCTAATTAGCTGTGCAATTATGCTGTTGATAGATGGTTCAAATTAAAAAAATGTTGAATTGTTATTGGTCAAAAAATATATTTTATCTTGCCTTGTATGTTTTTCTTTTTTGCTTTAATATAGTTTTTATTTATTGAAAAAAAAAATATCTATATATATATATTTTTATATATTCCACACAACGAAATAATATTTTTTTCTGCTGAAGGTTACTTGTATTGAAAAAAAAAATACAAAAGGAAGAAGAGAGAGCATACAAAACAGACATAATCCACCCCCCCTCTACTTTTGACATTGCCATTAAGAGGGAAAGGACATCTAAAGAGAAGGAAATTAGGAAAAATGAAATCATGATCTATATTGCATGTCTCTGCAGCTCATCTTGAATGTACAAAGGGAGAGGAGGCAGTAAAGAGGAGATCATATTTTTTGCAACCAACTTTGCGGAGTAGTCCGCTGTGGGATTGGCCTCTCCAAAACAATGAGAAAAAGATTACACTGAGTTGAAGTCAAGTACAAAAAAAAAAAAAAAAAAAAAAAAAAATCGATTCTTGTCTAACAAACAAAGGATTAGAGGAACTACAAATTACCACAGTCACCACAATCCAAAGTTTTCGAATGCCAAATCAGATTAGTTTATTCGTTCCGAAGAACACCACTTGCCCCTTCTTCCTCGAATTAACCATAAATCACCCTTAATATCTAATTTAAACCAATTTGATGAGGGAACACACCAAAATATTTTTGAAATAACTAGATCTTGCTGAGGACTGATGGGAATCCCAATTCTTATAAAAACAAGATGAGGGCACATATTGACAATCTGACTTGAAGAAGGGCATTTTGATTCCTTAATGTCGAAAAAATCTGTTTTATGACATGGTTACCATGTAGCAACAACAACAATAGTCATAGCCTTATCCCAACTTAATGGTATCAACTATGTGGATCCACTATGAATCATAGTAAAAGAATAAAAAAAATTCAATGAGAAATAATATTTAGAAGAAGAAAAAAAATTTAGCAGTAAAATAGAACAATATCCCAAGAAAATCCCATATAATCGATTCAATATCACATCGGTTTTAATATGGTTAAAACTGGGATGTTACAGTTCAAAACCAAACTGAACCAAACTGGTCCATGCCGTTTAATAAACGGTTTCACCCCTTTAAAATAAAAACCGAGTTGATTAAATAAACGATTTATTAGTTCCAGATTAAACGGATTTACGTGTCTATTTGGATCAGACTATATTGGACAGATTTACCCTTATTTCTTAATAAAAATTAATTTTTATCCTTGGGTCGTAGCGGATCAAGATCGGGGTCAGTCAAGGTCGATACCATTCTGATCCGTTCAACACTGAGATTTCCGATGCGATTTTAGAACCATGCTTGGGCTAACCTTCCGTTGAATATGGCCTGCTTATACAATAAGTTTCTAGCCCAATACAGCCCATACAATATCAATGGGGATTAGGCCCAGACTTGAGCGAGACCGTTAAAAATTGTGCCATGTTGTTGAATCTGAATATGGGACCATCCATTTGGGCATGACTATTATTTTAGCCATGATCTTTTCCTTCAAGGGATTTTTTTTATTGATACACCTTAAGGTGGTTAAATAATTTATAATCTTACTATTATGTTTTTTAGAAATGAAGTTAATAGTGTCATTTCCTATGTGTACTCGAAAAATATGTATGATCATGACATAAAGATTCTTTGTATTTATTTTTAAATACCTTTTATACATCTATTTTAAACAACTTTTGAAAAAAAAACAAGAGGCAATTAAAATAAGATGTCAAGTTCTGATTAATATACATATACACATGATAATGTGGCCAAGGTTCTAAATCACAAAGTGTTTCTTATAGTGATGCCTCACTAAAATTCAGGTTCCCATGGTTAAGGGTGTCAATTCCAGACCCGATTGAGCCCAATACATTTATGGCTTGACCTAGACCAGCCTAATTAATAAATGTGTTAGGCTTGAGCCTGATAGGTTTATAAATAGGAAGTTCACAGTACACGACTATACGGTGCAAGCTTGACAGTTTATATGATATGTTTTAAATAGGTGATCCAGTTCCTGGAGACCTTTCTAGATGGGTTAACTAAAAAAGCTTAGGCTTATACTCGTGAGGAGAAAAGATTGGGTACACCAGTGGTGTATTGTAAGCTAGCATCTATTGTCTCTCTCTCTCTCTCTCTCTTCCCCTATGAAATGATCCCCCTACACCTATATGATTGGCAACTGGGCATTGCCAGCTAACTTACCACACATTGGCGATGTGTCTATCTTTCTCCCCTTTTTGAAATAGGTAACAGAAGAAAAAAAAAAAAAAGCTTGAAAGATTCTCTAGGCCGCCAGGGTAGGGTATGCTAGCACCTCTATGTCTATCTCTCTCTCCTTCTCCTATGAAATGACTTTGTTTCTGCCTTTTTAAGGTATAATGTCATTTTGTCACACCTCATTGCTCCCACACCCTCCAAAAAAAGAAAAAAAAAAAGGCTAAAAACTTATAAGTTGAGTGCCTTGGGCTGAATGGAGGTGAGGACCCTACATCTTGCATTGCTTTCTGCCTCAAACACACATCTGGTTGCACACATCAATAACACTATGTCCATGGTTTATACTTCTTATTTATCTACCATGCTACTTCTGTGGTATGCGTGTGTTTAACATTCCTTTAATCACTTATGTTTTGCCTCGCCATGCTTGTTGTAGAAACGAAAATCTAATACAATACAAAAGGGAATGGAAATGCAAACACATAATGCACACAAATATTTACATCGTTCATAAGATTGACTACATTCACAATGTGATGATATAACCTTAATCCTCATAATTCTCTCCGACTGATTTCAAAGATTAAACACACATTATAAATATGTAACAAAACCCTATATACAAGTATTTTATAGAAACTAATGCAATAGAATACAAGACATCATACCTCAATAGTTTGTAACTTCACATGATGCCATGGAACACTTATATGATAATTTATACGTGCTGATGCTCTTCGATTTCAATAAGGTCAAAGTGCATTCATAAAATACTCAAGAACCAAACATTCACATCAGCAATTTTCTTGCCTTTACAACTCATTGAATCGGATTGGTTAGAATCACCCGAATCGGATTGGTATCAGTTGAGACTGATACATACTCATCTACTGGTACGATTAAAAGGTAAAGTAGTTCAAAAAATTATTAGTTTTATAAATAATAATAATAATAATAATAAATAAGTCATTGGTGAATTTTCTTATACCACTTTCTCAAGGAACCTCCACAAAAACCCTCCTGCACAAAAGAAAAAAAAGAGACTTATAAGTTGTGTGCCTTGGACTAAGGTGGGGTGAGGTGAGGTGAGGACCTTATATCTTGCATCGCAATCTACCTTAGATAGACACCTGGTTGCACATCGAAATAACACTATATCCATGGTTCATACATCTTTCTATTTATCTACAAGGCTACCTCACCATGCTTGTAGTAGAAACGAAATCTAATACGATATAGAAAAGAATGGAAATCGCAAACACATAATGCACACAAATATTTACATAATTCATAAGATTGACTACGTCCACAATGAAATGAGATCCACTTCGATATCAA
The DNA here is from genome assembly GCF_013358625.1 of Macadamia integrifolia. Classification (NCBI taxonomy): domain Eukaryota; kingdom Viridiplantae; phylum Streptophyta; class Magnoliopsida; order Proteales; family Proteaceae; genus Macadamia; species Macadamia integrifolia. The sequence continues at coordinate 55,873 of NW_024868567.1, read as the reverse complement.
TGAAAAATATAATTACAGCCATTAATCCTCACAATTCTTTCAAATTGATTTAAGAAAAAGAACACCCATTACAAATATATAACAAAACCCTATATACAAATATTTTATAGGAACAAAAGCAATAGAATACAAAATAGATCATACCCCAATAGTTTGTCACTTCACATGATGCCATGGAACATTTAAATACTCTGCAATTTTCTTACCATTTCAATTCATTGAATTGGAGTGGTTAGAATCACCCGGATCGAATTGATATCAATTGAAACTGATCGATATCATCTACTGGTACGATCTAAAGGTAAAAACATTCAAAAAATCGTTAGTTTTATTTAAAAAAAAAAAAATGGTAATTCCATCCGATCCGATACCAATCCGGCTGAGGGTAAACCTTGATCCAAATCAACGTATCCGTCACCGTCCGCATCAATTTCCTCTATCATCTTCTCCATAAAAAAAGACTTCCATTCCATTCAAATCGAACTTCTTGAAAACATTCGCGAGCTCGACTCATCTGGATCCTCACTTCAAATAGATTTCTCTCAAATTGGAGACCAGAAGAATCAGATGAGGCTCTCTCGCGAACGTTTTCAAGAGGTTTCCTCCTCTCATTCTTTATAGAATACGGTTTCTCCATGATCGATCGCACACAGTTGAGATGATATATCTCATTCACATGGAAGTACTCCATGAAATCGTTCTCAAGCTCTTGAATAAACTCAAGAGATTAAAAGCAGGGAGGGGGAGTCAGGAACTTGAGAATGTTTTCAAGAGCTTCATTAATTCCTCCTCATGTTCATGTTGAGGTTCTCTCTCTCTCTCTCTCTCTCTCTATTTATATCAAGAAAGGGAGAGCTGGCGGTTACCCAAGCGGTTCACTCTTTCCTGTTTTAAATCTTATACGGTTTTCAGATAATTCTGGTCTTTTACGGTTGGCTCTAGTTAATCTGTTTTTAAAAGATTCTGATTCGGATTGAAAATCACCATATGAGCAATCTGACTCTATATGTTCTGGAGTGGATGGATGATTCTAGGGTTGACGGGTTTAAGATCTGAGGAGCCAATTCTAGCCATTGATCTAGATAGAAATCGGTAGGGACTAATTCAACCCCGATTTTGAGTTTAAAATCCTTGTTTGAACCACAATACCTAGGCCCAAGTTGTAATTTAAAAAGATGGCAGGAGCTTCCTTATGCGAGTACTTTGACAATGGAGTTGAAAATCCTCCAATGGGGATTGCTCCAAGGGTTCTCCCAAGGATTTAGGGGACGGTATTGGTATCGATATCGGTTTTTGTTAATATTGTTTTGGATTGAAACGAATTGGTGGGTACCAGCCTATTTCTCCCCTAATTTTTATAAAAGGTATTATTTTTTTAGTATTTTAGCCCTGAAACAATTTGGATAACCGATCTGAATTGATATCGGATCGGTATCGAATTGGGGATCAGTCTCAACCAATTTTGATCCGATACGGCCAATCCCAGACCAATACTTGAAACCATGCTTTAGTGACTTATATTTTTACAAATGTGATTTTTTTTTTTTTTGATAATGACGGGTATCCAGGCCTTTGGCCTGACTAATCCCGTGGGCCCATACTAACCCTATAACCACATGGACTGGGTCATACCAAGGTTGAATGAGAACCATTCAATTTTCACTGAAAGTAATAAATGTGACTATAATCATGTAAATCACCAAAAATATCATACTCTGCATTTCATGTTTTGAGCATATTTTAGGTAGGTCTGATTCATGGCAGCATGAAATCAAACTGGGGCAACCAAGCAGAATTCCACTCCCATTTTGCTCTTGTGAATAAAATATCACCAGAATCATGAATCAAGATTGTTACCGATCAGACCCTAGAAGGTTTTGATTTGGATTGGAAATCAAAATATGACCAATTAATCCCCATTCAAGATGTTTTAGAGCGGTTGATTCTAGGGTTTTGGCCCGGAACAAGTTACCGAATTTTCAGATCAGAGAGGTCATATCTAAGGTTTTTGGGATGGATTCTAACGGTCGATCTAGATAGGAATCGGTAGGGACTGATTCGGCTTGATTCTGAGTTAAAAATCCTTGATTGTTTGAACCATAACACCTAGTCCCAAATCGTGACTTTAGAAATAAAATAATTTTAATAAACAATTTATTAAATAAACAATGTTTAAACGTAAATGGAAAGACATTAAGGGAGAAGGATATACTTTTTTTTTTCCAATGTAGTATGTATAATTGATCCAATTGCATACAGGTTTGACAGATTATTGGATCAAATTGTACCATTTAATAAATGGTTTCACCTTTTAAATCAACACCAAATCTTATTTTAATTTGGAAAACCAATTCACACAAATCCCATGACTCAACCGCAACTTTTTCTCCTAATCCCGGGTTATATGGTTATGTAAAGGACTTGATAGACATCGGAGCTTCAAGTCGGGATTTTTCTTCTTGGTCTTCCTTTTCTAACTTTCCCATATAAGAAGGTTATTTGGCCTTGTCAACTCGAGCTTTGGTTTCTCGGTTTTTCCTTTTTGGTTTTGCCATATAAGGAGGCTATTCAGCCCTACCAACTCGGGCTAACTTATCGGCCTTCCTTTTTTGGTCTTTCCATACAAGGAAGCTATTCGGCTTTGCCAACTCGGGCTTTGACTTCTCGTTCTTCCCTTTTTGGTTTTGCCATATAAGGAGGCTATTCGACCTTGTCAACTCGGGATTTCTCTTCTTGGTCTTTTCCTTTTTGGCCTTGCCTTCTTAGGAGGTTGCTCGACCTGTTCAAGTCAAGATTTTTCTTCATGGCCTTCCCTTTTTAGCTTTGCCATATAAGGAGGCTACTCGACCCTGCCAACACGGGCTTTGGCTTCTCGACCTTTCTTTTCTTGCTTTGCAATATAAGGAGGCTACTCGGCCCTACCAACTCTGGCTAACTTCTCGTCCTTCCCTTTTGGCCTTGCCATATAAGGAGGCTACTCGGACCTACCAACTCGGGCATTGGCTTCTCAACCTTCCCTTTTTTGGCTTTTTCATATAAGGAGTCTATTTGGCCTTTTCCTTATTTGCCTCGCCAACTTGAGATTTATTTTCTCGGCCTTTTCCTTATTTGCCTCGCCTTCTTGGAAGGCTACTCGACTTATTCAAGTCCAGATTATTTTTTTCGGTCTTTTTCATTTTGGTCTTGCCTTCTTAGGAGGCTTACTCGACTTATTCAAGTCAGGATTTTTCTTCTCGACTTTTTTCCTTTTTTGAGTCGCCTTCTTGGGAGGCTACTAAACCTATTTAAGTCGAGATTTTGCTTCTCGGCCTTCCTTTTCTGTCTTTATCATACAAGGAGGCTACTTGGCCCTGCCAACTTGGGCTTTAGCTTCTTGGCCTTTCCTTTCTGGCTTTGTCATATAAGGAGGCTATTCTTCCCTACCAACTTGAGCTTTGGCTTCTTGGCCTTTCTTTTCTGGTTTTTCCATATAAGGAGGCTATTCTGCCTACCAACCCAGGCTTTGGCTTCTCGGCCTTCTCTTTTTAGCCCTGCCATATAAGGAGGCTACTTGACCCCATCAACTCAGGATTTGGCTTCTCGACCTTTTCTTTTTGGCTTTGCCATATAAAGAAGCTACTCGGCCCTACCAACTCAGGCTTTTGGCTTCTCGTCCTTCACCTTTTGGCCTTGCTATATTAGGAGGTTACTTAGCCTAGCCAGCTCAGGCTTTAACTTCTCGGGATTTTCTTTTTGGCTTTGCCATATTAGGAGGCTATTCGGCCTTGCCAACTCAGGATTAGGTTTCTCGACCCTTCTCAACCTTCCTTTTTTGGCCTTTCCATATTGGGAGGCTACACGGCCTATTAAATTTGAACTTGCCCCTTGACTTTACCATTTTGTGTGACTACTTGGCCTACCTAAATTGACTTTCTTTGGATCGACTACTGCCTTAATGATTCTCCTACACTTGAAGTTTGCTTTCTAGACTTTGACTCAATTTTTGTAAGTCGGTATTATCACCATGCATCCTTCTCTTACCTTGACACGTTGAACTTCGACTAATGGTTTCAAAGAAAGACCAAACTAAACTGATCGAGCTCATGACATATGTCTTCTTCACGCAATTTTTTTTTTCCATATTGGGTGGCTACTTGACCTATTCAACTTGGGATTTGACACCTCGACCTTCCCTTTCCTGGCTTTAAAATATTAGGTGGCTACTTGGCTTGCCTAACTTGTGATTTGGTACCTCGACCTTCCCTTTCTTGGCTTTAATTTAGTTTATTGAAGTCAGTCTTGATGCCATACAACTAATGTTGATATGTTGGGAAGTCAAGAAGTCATCTCAGGATGGTGACACATTACTCCTTTCCCAGATTTTTCTTGTTTTGGACCTTGATCTTTGGCTCATGGATTCCAATCCCTTAAGTCACTCACCAGTTCCAAGGCTCGAGTTTGGCCTCCGTATGTAGTCTTCTCAGCTCATCCGCCACCTATTTCAAGTGACTTGTCTTGGTCGGAAGGCCATGTTACTAGGCTTTCGAGCCTTTTCTATAATAGGCTTTTACTCAGCCTATTTTCCTCATCACCTTCCTCCATAGCCTCCATAACATGAATATAGTTATCACAACGGGATTTTAGGTCAGCTAGGTCGATGGCTCCTTTTTTTTGCAAAACAGATTGAGGCTCTTGTCTTTCATTGTGCTTAAGAGGGCCGAAAATTTCACATTTAGAACTCTCACCTCCAACTTCTTTTGATTGAATTGTTTCATGTATGCTCGAGGGACTCGTCCTTTCATTGCTTTATGGCCATCAAGTCAACATGGGTTTTGGAAAATGATTTCCTGTTCGAGAAGCCTCTCACAAAGACCTGGCTCAGCTCTCGAAAAACATGAACAGACTTCGACGGAAGTTAGTTATTCCAATTATGGCTGTCTACCTAAATGTGAGTGGGAGTACCCGGTACATGATGTGTTCAGAAACTCAGTGGAATTACATCACGGTCTTGAAGCTTTCTAGATGATCCTTCAGGTCTGTGGTGCCATCATATGTATCATATTTTGGCATTCTGAATCCCGTGGGGAGAAGGTCTCTTATTACTTCACCAGCTAAGACCATATCATTGGTGAGCTCTGGATCCTTCGTTCCCTCCCGGTTCTGTGAGACCCTTCTGACCTCTTCTTGGAGGTCTAGAATCATTCGTTTCAAGGATCCGTCGGCCTCCCCATGATGGGGTTTTCTTGGTTATGCTGTCGATGCTATAGCCTTTCCCCTCCGATCACATTCGACTCTCTTCTCACATGATTTCGGAGGTTGTGACTTAATCTAGCCAAGCCAGTGTTGTTGTGAATATCCCCATGATCTTGCGACACATTAATGCTTTGGCTTGGTGTTGTCTTATTATGCATCTGTGTGACGGCTTTACCCTCTAATCGATGAAATGGTTGTTACAACTTGTCAAACTGTGCTCTCGTGATGGACATTTGATCCCAATCCAAAGCTAGAGGTGATAGAGAAGGATCAGATTGGGTACGACTCTATTTACCATCAAGTTGGCTTGCCTGGCGGCTTTAGGTTTGTCGGGTCTTGCGGCTTGGTCCATCATTAGATTGTTCCGTAGCTACAGGGTCCACAGCCAGAGGAGGCAGAAGGGTAGAGTTCAAATTCATTTTAAGTGCTTGTGTGGTAGTCTTCTTTCTTTGGTAAGTCTTTTTCACTATATTAAGCCTATTGCTTGTCCCTATTCCCATAGACGATGCTAGTTGTTGCATAGATCAAGTGAAGAGAGGCGCGAAGCATACTCCAGGGGGGGTACTCTCTAACGCTCAAGTTAGTCTTCTTTGCAACAATATGAAAAAGGATGAGGAGAGAGTAGTAGAATATGAGATAATGAAGTATCCATACCTTAGGGGTCATGGTTCTCTTTTGACCAATCTCCTTATTTGGGGTAGGAAGTCTTCCCTAAGTGGGCTACCCTCATTCTCACGTTTAGGAGAAGTTGGGGTTGAGCACGAGTGCGTTACAAACCGATGGTGGGGGTTATGGGGCCTTCACGATCTGACGTGCTTTTCCCTCCCCTGACAACTATCTTGGACGGTTTGTGTTTATTCCTTCATGCCACATGGCCATCTAATGGTATGATATTTTGGATATATTAAAAGCAAATCAGTACACTTGCATTTGATCTTTTATGTCAGTTCTCAATCATTACACATCGGATATATCAGGTAGTATTTACCCGTATTGATTATGAGGTTGGATCGGATCAAGTCCGAGTCAGTCCAAGTAAACTGATTTACTTCATTCTATTTATTTATTTATTTTAAAATTCAAATGTCATAATTTAGGTGTCAGTCAGGAGGTTAGTGGATCGATTCCTATCACATGGGTGTGTAAGTTAATATTTATTATGTCCCCCTCTCCCTATCATTCCCCCTTCCCCTCTAGTGTGCTTGTAAAGTCTCATTGGGAAATTCAATAGGAATAAAGGGGGGAGGGAGGGGAAATTAAGTTCTTTTCTTGGAGACTTGCACTTTGAGGAATTCCCACCAAAGATATCATGGGAAAATGGATGGATATTGTTTTGTCTGCCACTCTTATTGTGAATTAATTTGGTATCCTGTGACTTCACTAAATGGATATTGACGACGGGACCTCTGGGATTTTGCACTGAGCTCATCAGTTCATCATTTACCTTCACATGATAAAAGGCAAGTTTTTTTAACATGTTTATAGTATCTTGCTACCATATTTGGTCTCATAGGAATCAAGTTACTCATACGTAGGTGAAACCCAACCCTTATATTATTATGAATAATGGGAATACTAGATATCTTCTCTCCTAAAAAATTATTGGCTACCTGATAACACCTCTAGGGATTCCATCATAGACAATCTAATCCCATATCATTCACCCCATGTCCCTAATTTAAATTCTCCAATCCTAATTTGTTTAGGTGTTACTAACATTGTTCTTAAGGTATCAGTTTGGGAAAGTGCTGTTATTTTCAAAGGAAAACTTATCTCACTATATGCAGCTTATATGATGATAGGAAAAGATATTGAATCTGATGCTCGATCTTCCTCAAAGTCTTAAGCTGGCTTAGGATGATGGGTTCAGTGTGACAGAATTATGGAGTGACTTTGATGATCTACATAACATTTTTTGAATCATTGCACTAGTTCGTGGCCTTGGAACACTATTTCCGTATTTGTTGATGGTATATAAATCCCTATTTCTTACCCATTTTTGTTTCAGGTCTACCAAGTACTTAGCACTTATGGTTAAACAAATTGCTTACTTTGCTATGAACGAAAGTCTAACATCCAAAACTCTAACGATAACATTGATGTTCAAAGTTTCTTTCTGTAATGAATTTTTATTTTTCAAAAAAAAAAAAAAAAAAAAACTCAGTAGAATGATAATTAGAAACCAATTTGACCAAAATGATCTGTAATAGTCCTTCTATAAAATGCAATCCACAAGATCAAAATAGAATATATAATAGTTAAATTAATTTATGTTCAAACCAGTTTTCAGTTACATGGATTTTGATGATAAAATTTAATTGTTATGCAACTCGGGCCAATTTCAAGGTTGTTTGACTAACTGTGACCCAGTCAATCCTACTAGGGGAATTTAGGTTATTTTCATCCTCCTAAAGTTACTTAGAATTATTCCAAATGTCATCTAACATTATGGAAGACTTCCAAAGCTATAAAATGTCCCCACACACTCCTCTAGAGAATTCGTTCATCATCATTGTCCAAAGGGGGTGCAAGTTTGGCTCTATTGGCCCGAGTCTGCCATTAGCTTAAACAGGAACTGGGCTAAAATACCTCACCCTGAGGGCTGATCAGGGTTGAGAATTTCTTCCCTTGAGTCAGGGAGGGCTGGGCTAAGGTTGAGGTCTCAGGTTGAGCCCAGCCCGGCCAGCCTGGCTCTATCTTCTTCCAGCCCAGCCCATTCATCTCCCTTCCCACTCCTCATGGAATAAGGGCCAATTAGGGTCAGCTTGGTCTGTCCTTGAGGGTGGGCCAAAGTTTGATTTTTTAAGCCCTTAATTAGGATTGGGCCCCGACCCAATTAAGGGGACTCAGGGTTAGATGTATTAGAGTTTTCAAAAACCCGACATAACCAGACCCTATTTCAACTCTAAGGTTGCGTTTGGTAGTCATCCAAAAAATGTTTCTGATATTTTTCTCGTTCTATGAGAACAAAAAAAAAAGGAATAAAGTGTTTGGTATCAACTTGGTGTTTTTCCCTTTTTTTTGAAAAAAAAAAAATTCGCTAGAAACGCAAATTAATGGAATGACAAAACCTTGTTCCATCATTTCCATTTCGTTTTAAATAGAAAAAATGTGAAAACTAGGGTATTCATTCTTGAAACAGGTTCACCAAATATATTAAGTGACTAATAAATTATTATTATTATTATTAGGCAAAATGGGTAGTTATAGGAAATGGGTATAAGAAGTTGTAATTGAATGGGATAAGTGAAAGTCGTGGAAAGTTGTAGGAGTGTGGATTGTTAACCGTTATTCTAGGTGTCTATTTATTTAGCAAGTGATAATGAAAGAGGCATGATTGAATTTATAAATTATCTCTAAGACAAAGGTAGGCTTCCTTATCTAAGCCAGATACCCAACTTCGTCCGTAAAGCCAAACTCTTCCCCTACCTTTTCTCCTATCTTTTCTATTTTCCTTTTATATATATATTTTTTTCTTTTCCTATTTTCTCTCATCTTCCTATTTGTGTACGTAACAAATGGTATCAGAGCCAGGGATGAAAGAAATGGTGGAGAACTTAAAAAGCATTGTACGTTTACTTCAGTTGTGGCAACACGAAATCATGGGAAACCTTATCGACATCAGGGAAAAGCTACCCATGATGGCTAAGAAACTATCAATCAACCTTGCAATGGGAGAATCTTCAAGCGAATTGAGGAGACCCAAAGAAAAAGTAGCCATGACGGTGCACCCGACGCAATCAAAGACAAAGAAGAAGAAGAAAAAAAATATATATGAAGACGATGGAAAAGAAGAAGATAAAGACAACAAAGAAAAAGAAGAAAAATATGTTTTTCAAAAAGATGTCTTATAAAGAGATTCCATTCTCAACAATAAGAGTGGCACTCCATAAGATGATAGTTCCAACTTCATTAAATGGAATATTCCATACTAAGACATGGGATCCTGGTGGTGGTAGCTTCATCTTGTGGAACTGGCACCCAAGGGAGGAGGTCGTGGGATCCAACTCTGTCGTATGCATTGTGTGAGTGTGTGTGTGTGTGTTTTCTTATTTATTTTGTATCCAACCGTGGGTTGCCCAGATGGTTAGGACGAACTGGGGATTGTGTGGATTAGGCGTATGGTCTGAGGTTCGATTCCCCATCTGTGCATCTGTGATTTAAGTGGAAATCATGACGGTGGGTTACTGTCCTAGTCTCCTTAAGAATTAGTCGAGGTGCGAGTAAGCTCGCCCGGACACCTTGGTCAAAAAAATAAAATAAAAGACATCCTCGTGGAATTATTATATTTTATTTTATTTTATAGTACCTGAGGACAAGGACACTTGAAGGGGGAAGGAATGTTAAATGACTAATAAATTATTATTATTATTATTATTAGGCAATATGGATAGTTATAGGAAATGAGTATAAGAAGTTATATTTGAATGAGAGGAAATGAGTATAAGAAGTTATATTTGAATGAGATTAGTGAAAATCGTGGGAAATTGTAGGAGTGTAGATTGTTAACCATTATCTCAAGTGTCTATTTATTTAACAAGAGATAATGAAAGATGCACGATTGAATTCCTAAATTATCTCTAAGCTAGAGATAGGCTTCCTTATCTAAGCTAGACGTCTGGCTTCATCCATAAAGCCAAATCTTTTCACTACATTTTTTTCTATCTTTTCTATTTTCTCTCATCTCCCTATTTGAGTGCATAAAAAAACATCATTTTTTTTTTAAATGATATTTTGGCACAGAAACTAAAAATTTTATTTCTAACACAAAACCCATTTCTGAAACTGAATGAATATTAAACACAACCTAATTGTATAAATCTTGAAAGATAAAAAACAATGAGGCATTGCACCCTCTCCCTCCCCCTTGGACTCCACCACCTCCTCCTCCTCCCGTCGTTGCCGTTCTGGATTTCCGTCCCCGATTCTCCTTTCACCCTCACCCTCTACCTTCTAAGAATCCGATATAATTCTATGACACGTCTTTAACATTCATACAAGAAAAAAAAAAACAAAAATACACGTGTTCATCATGCATCAGATAGTTTGTACGTTTCTCAGTCTTAGAGACAGAAGGAGACATAGAAAGTGCTTCTGAACGTAAGGAAGCTTCCTGGAAACTACTATATATTAAATTATATGAGCATGAGCTTTCATCTTAAGCTGTGTGTTGGGTTCCTTGGATACAAGTTTTCTAATTTGAAGAAGACTGGACTTTATTTGGAGAATTTGGTTTCGACTTTCGTAAGATAAGAGTGATGAAGATCTTCTTGGAAATCTTCAATCTGTTGGTTTACTGTGTATCAACCCTTTGGGCTTTGCAGGAGAGGAGATTTGAAGAAATTTTTAGCTATGTAAGATCTGCTGCTACGTCTGTGCTCATCTCCATTCTGCATTGCAATTTAGATATGTATGATTTTCTTGCCCACCTAGTGTAAATGGATTTTTTTTTTTTTTATTTCACAATAAAAGCATGTACGTTTAAAAATTATTATTTTGAATAAGTATTGAATCTACTTCATTAGAATAATTGCCAATGCCATTTGGTTGGTACCGCTACCAGTAGGTTGTCAAAATTCTCTCTCTCTCTCTCTCTCTCTCTCTCTCTCTCATGCTGATAACATAACAATTTCAAGAGGAATGGCGTGGGGTAATAGGGTGGGGCAGAAGGCAAAAGGTTTTATAAACAATTTAGGCATAGAATGTTTAAGAGAGATCGGATCAGGTTCACATACAAGATTGTTCTTGTATATCCGTAATCCATGAATTTAGAATTCATTAAATATAGAGAGAGGAAATAGATTCCAAATGCATGGATTAGGGACATATGAGATTGTTCTCGTCTGACCCGGGGATTCTGTATAAGAGTAATGTATTTAATTATGCTATGTGGATGGCAATGTGGTAATTCTGACCACGGGATATCTGGATAATGCCTTGCCTAAATTGGCCATTTGTCCAATTTTATACTTAAATTTAACTAAATCCTTTCATTTATTGGGATATAAGTTGGCTACTACCAGGGTTGTAGTAGCTGGAACTCCTGCTGGTAGTCAATGAAATAGAATCTAAAATGGTGTTTTTACAAATACTAAAATCTATGAGGGTATTTTTTAACTAAAGGGGAAAGTGAATTATTCCATTTCATTGGCTGCCAGCAAAGGGTGCAGCTACTTGGTTACAATAGGGGTAGTAGCCAATTTTTTCCCATTTATTGTTATGAGTTTTCTTGGATTTGTCATGCACTTTTTAGTCTGGCAACGATTCTATGGAAAATAAAACATCACTTTTTTTCTTGTCTATTGATCAAAAGTGGTACAAAGAGAATCTAATGTGATAATTTTGCCTTTATGTAACAACACTAAAGAAGTTGATGTTCAACTTCTTCAGGAACAATCACATTAATTTTGGTGAGGTAGTCAGAAAATGAAGGCGACCACCTCAGTAACATGGAGGAAGGGAAATTCCTCGCCTAGATCCACACTAGCTTCATGAGAAAAAGCTTACAGGATTTCTTCCAAAGAGGCGACAAATAAGCAATTAGTCTCAAGGAACATATCGCATGAAAGCTCTCAAGGAAGTGTTAAAAGGCGAAATAATGTCGCTTTCCCTCCAACCTCCAAGCCCTAAGTCAGAACAGTCCCTTTATGAAGGTGACTTCTTCTTCTTCTTCTTCTTCTTTTTTTTTTTTTAATCTCCTTATTTGAAGGAAGATCTTCCATTAAATCTACTAGATACGATTGGTGAAAAGGCATACATACGCATGTGGAGAATTTGAATCCAATTGAGAAATTTTTCTTGATTCTTATTGTATCTTCCAGTGAGGAAACTCTTTGAATTCGAACCATCTTTCATCATGTCTAGACGCCTCCTTTAACATATGTCATCCTATTTTTAAATTTCTCTAAGCTAATCCTTCCATCAACATGAATACCAATAATACCCATTTTCATATCATTCTCTTAAATAATCTCATCTAGAATCGCAAATTGATTCCCCTTCTCAATCAAATTTTCCTTAGCATTATTAGTAGAACCACCTAGGATGTGCGCCTTCACCCACCACAGCAGGAGGTAAATCTCTTACAATCTCTCTATTTGAAATAGCTCCACCAATATATAACGGCCCCTTACTAGCAACCTAAACAGACTCTTATTAGCACTTTTATAACCAATAGTAGACTCTTGTCGGTAAATTAAAGGCCAAACAAGCACTTACCCACAACACACTAGCCAAACAGTATCATATGAGTAATTTAAAAGCCAAACAGGCTCTTGTTTTGGCAAACAGTCCCTCCCTAGTGGGTCACTTAAACACGACTTGGGCTTAAGGAAGCCCAACGGGCAAAAACCTGGTTGACTGTGTTAGGCTTCAGGTAGTCCTAAGCTCAATCCATGCGCAAGCCTGGGTTGGACCCCTCGGTCCCAAATGGTTAGCCCCTCTAATATGTGGGGAAGTGACAATTGAATGGTATATCGATCTTTAGCCCTTGTAAGCTCACCCCAATGTTCAAAATATCATATTTGGCGTGAATTGTTAATCACTTCCACAATCCCATATGGTATCAAGTGACACATTTTGTTTTTATTACTTCCTTCGTATATTTAACTTAAAACATGTTAGGATTCTATTTGTGAAAGTGTTATCATAATCACATTCAGAATGTGGTCTGATCCACAATTGGCTCACTGGTTAGTAACTGAGTGATCTTATCTAAGAGCACCCATACAATAGGATTCGATCTCATGACCCCCTCCTCTGGTTGTCGGCTCTTCAAGCCGAAGTTGCCATCGCTAGGCTATCCTAGTGTTCGTTATAAAATAGATACTACTACGGTAATGCAACTGAGAACCAACTTTCCACTTGGTGAAAAATATGTCCATTAGAGCGAGTCTTCAACCACTCATTTGGGCCATTAACGAGCCTTATCAATATACCTTCTTGAAGAAAATTCATCCACACTTGTATCGTTGATTGAATGCCAATTTTATTGTAAGTGCCTCTTAGTTGAAAATCACCAAGTGCTTCTATCTTGTAAATCTAATTTTAATGTCTTTAATTGTGAACACTTTAAGATATAACCTTAAGACAACGCATTGTAGAAACGCAATCCTAAAACGATGTAGAAGATAATGGAAAAACAAGAATAAACAATGCACACAGATTTACGAGGTTCAGCAAGATTGCCTACGTATCCGGTGAGATGAGATCCTGCTTCACTATCAATGGAGAATAGGGTTACAACGCTCATCCTTCACACCTCTCAGTATTGTTTGCATTACAGAGAAAGAAATTCTCGCTACAAATATAGAGCGAAAAACCTTAATCCGAAAAGTATACAACTGCCCTCAAATAAAAAATTCGAGCCTGCTATGTATGGGGCCTCTTGCCCCTCTTGCAACCCCCACGACCAGCTAACTAGTTAGTGGGATTGCCATCCTGCCTGTCGAAGCGCTGCACAAATACTCCCTTGATTAAACTGTGATGGAATACAAGACATCGTATACCAACACGCATCATATATAATAATAATAATACAAATTAACACATTCAATTGGGGTTTGATGAATGCACATATCCAACAGAGATTATTTTGAAGCTTCCGCCTTGTCCGCCTTGTCCAACAAATGCCATGGGTACTTAAAATGAAATGATTTCATTACGATGATGCTACCGAACACAGCCCAAATGGTTATCTCTAGACGGTAGTCGATGATTCAGTGAATCAAGCTGTAGCCCCAAACTCACATATGTCAGCCAGTCAAGGATTTTGGCGGTCATCATCAGCAAGCATACTATAAGGCTGCATAACAGAAACGATAAAATTCTGATATTAATAGAGACTCACTAGCCAATCATTATTATTATTATTATTATTATTATTATTATTATTATTATTATTATTATTATTATTATTATTATTATTATTATTATTATTATTATTATTATTATTATTGTTATTATTATTATTATTATTATTATTTTAATTAAGGTGTCCAGCCCAACTTACTATACGTGCACTTTGACTAATCTTCAAAGAGACTAGTGCAATAATCCATTGTCACAATCTCCACTTAAATCGCAAATGCACAAATAGGAAATCGAACCTGAGATCGTGTGCCTATCCACACAATCTCAAATTGTAGCCAATCATAGTTACACAAAACAAAATAAATAAATAATAATAATAATATTAATAATAACTAGAAAAAAAAAAGAGGGATAGGCACACCAGCTATGTGCGGTAAAGCAGCGGGCGGCGCCAAAGGGGGTTTCAAATGGGGCATCAAACAAAAAGGGTAGAGGAGTCATTTCAAGGAGAGAGAGAGAGAGAGAGAGAGAGAGAGAGAGATAGAATGGGTGCTAACTTGTGGTGTATCAAACACTTTTTTCCAAAAAAGAAAGCTACCTGGTTGCATGCGTCTATGTCTAGATATATGCAGACGTAAAAAGACTACTTTACCCCTCCCCGCCCCATGTGCTAAAGATACGTGGCCACACGTTAATCTATGCGCTAGCTGGCACAGTGACTATGCATGTAGATAGTGTGTTCTTTTATGTATCCAAAAAAGAACTACATGATTTCTTGAAGGTTGTAATTCAAAATACATGTGTAATTCATGTTTTCAATAGTTAGTGTGTTCTTTTACATACCCAAAAAACGAACTACATGATTTCTAGACTCATGCAGCAGAACCATGTCCAAGTTCTAAGGCTTGAGGTTAAGAAAATTGTAGAGGTGCTCATGGTCTCAATTGGGTGCGAAGCAGCATTTCTCTATGATTAAGGTAAGAACGGATTAAATAAAAATAAAATAAAAAATTCACCATAATCTTGAAATTTCCAGAGCTTTTCTGAGCACGGAGCTTCTGGAGATGGTATATATAGTAAGTGAATGATAGCAGTGGTGTAAGCCACTACCACTACTAACTCCTATTTCCACATGCATGTATGACCCAATTTCTGTAACACTGTCGGCCGGAGTAGGACTTTCCATTATTATTTTTCTTCCTTTTTTTTAAAGTCCTTTCTTGCTTTTCTTGATCTGATTTGGTATACAAAGTTCATGATAATGATTAAAATACTCTCAAAAGCTCACTTAACCGCATAATTAACTAGTAGCTTAAAAGAACCAAAATTAATTAGTAAATTAGTCATATATAAGCCTGCAATGATATAATGTTTGATATTAATTTTACCAAATCGATGCAAAACCATGATTTTTAACCCACAGGCTGATAACTATAGTGAGGTCACCTAAAGTTCCACTAGGGGAAAGACAAGGGAGTCATGAGGGGCCAGATTAGGTCACACTTATTATTAGGGATGTCAAAACCTAGTTCAATACGAATCAAAATTAATATGAGTTTATTGGATCATGTTTTGGATTGAAATTTTATAAGATTGAAATAAAAAATTGTCATAAAAAAAACTGATGACATATTGAGCCGAACTTTAGAAATTGAATTAAAACTGATATAACTCGATAAGAGAAACCAACACGAGTCTGAAATTCATTAAAAAATATATTTTTTTTCTTATTTTTGAACATATTTAAAAGGTAAACTGGAACCAAATTGATAAGAGAAATCAAAAAAAAAACTTTAGAAACCAAACCAAGACTAATATTGCCTGATAAGAAACCAATACCAGCCTGAATTTGAAAAAAAAAAAAAAAAAAAAAAAAAACACATTTTCATATTTTAATTTTGAACATATTTACAAGGTAAATTGAGACCAAACGAATAAAAGAAATCAAAATTGATGCATCCTTGTTGGATCATATTAATTTTGGTTTCACTCTCATACTAAAATCGATGCACCCTAATTGGATCGTGTTTTGATTTCACTCATTCTCATATTGATCGAAACCAGTAAAACTAAACTGAAACTGATTTAAACTGATTAATTGACACCTCTATTTTTTTTTGGGGGGGGTGGGTGGGGAAGGGAGAGAGAAGAGGGAAGATGCCCTATTTATTACGATACTACAACTACTACTATATATTATATTTTTTTCCCAGGAAAGTGGGGTAAGAGGGTAGAACGGCAGAACCAGCAACTTTCCCAAGTTCATCCCCATCAGCCATTGTTAAAACCATGCACTAGGAAGTGGTAGTAATCAACTGATATGGATTTCAAGTAGAATTATGGTCAATAATTTCCGTGTTTGGTGGATATTGTCTTGTAGTAAAGAAAGTCTCTTATCACGTGATGCATCCAGCGGCACGTTCATGTGGCTAGATTTTTGTAGAACATTATCATTGTTTGGAAGAAAAAAACATTATCGAGACTGTTAATACCCAACCTAGATGTGACATATTTATTTGAAGGGTAATTTACAGTGCTACCCCCTGAAGAATGCCAATATTAGAGGGACACCCCTCTCTTTCACCAAATTGGACTCGGACCACTTGCCGTTAGTCATCGTTACAAAATATATTAAAAATACTAACATCAGCAATTCAAATTTTTCTTAAATACCATTTTGCCCTTAAAAATAGAGAAATACCAAAATTGCCCTTAATGGTTGTATTCCCAAAATCGATTGAAGATCCCTTCCACCACCGCCGCCTCTGCTCCATATCCGCCGCGTGAGTCACTGAGCTGGAGAAGAAAGTCGGAGTAGTTGATCGGCGGGCTGCAACCCCTTCCGGTGAAGGTGCCAAACCTTCTCCCTCACGTCCTCCTTCTCCACCGCCGCCGCCTCCTCTGCTCCATATCCGCCGCCAACAGATCCGGCCTCATCGATCCAAACACCGGCAATGGAGACCTGGACGGGCTCTTCAATGGACTTATCGGCGGTGAAATCGCATCGATCCACAATGGCTTCATGCCTCATATGGTTGTAAGTACTGACTCAACGAACTCCCCCTCTGAAACTCTCTTAACTCCCGATCTCCTTTCTCTGAAAAACTCTCTTTAACCTATGAAAATCTCCCTCTAAAACCCTATTCCTCATTTAAAGAACCCACAACTACTGGCCGCCATGACCAAAGCCGTCGCCGAGGTCGCCCAGATTCAATCGTAGGGATAGTCGGCCTTGAGGTTCAAAGAGAGAGAGAGAGAGAGAGAGAGAGATCTTGCCTTCATTGCCGCCGTTTTCCATATCACTGTTTTTCACAGGCGTATTGAAAACAAAATCTAGCACTGATCCGAATGTAAATATATCAGAATATTTTGAGTTTAGAAAGCGACCAAACAAAACTGTAATATGTTATGAAATATATTGGGACATCATATAGGAAAGCCGTCGCCGAGGTCGCCCAGATTCGATCGTAGGGATAGTTGGCCTTGAGGTTCAAAGAGAGAGAGAGAGAGAGAGAGAGAGGTTCCACCGGAGAAGAAGTTAGAACCGCCGATGGTGGCTGTTGTTGCGGACGCCGATGGTAGCTACTGTTGCAGACACTCAGTGAGAAATAACAGGTAAAATATGATTTATTATTTGTTTTCATTAAAAGGGTAAAAATGTCCTTTCAAATCTTTACTTAACGGAGACTGACAGCAAGGGGTCCGAGTCCAATTTGGTGAAAGAGAGGGGGTGTCCCTCTAATATTGGCATTCTTCAAGGGGTGGCGCTATAAATTACCCTTATTTGAATTCTTCCGCACATCGATCATGATGACCAAGGCAGGTCCTGGGATTTAGGGTTAAGTTGATTAGTCAAAAATTCTATCATCTTGAGAGTAAGGTGTTGTATAAAAAAAAAAAAAGTTAGGGATGTCAATCTGTCTAGTTTGAGCAGCTGAGTCTCGTAAATTAGGATATGGACACGTTTTTATTCAATCAGTTGATTTTTGATTTATAATCAAAGTCAAGATAACTAAGATAATTGGGTTAGAATTGGGATTTAAAG
Source organism: Macadamia integrifolia (assembly GCF_013358625.1). Classification (NCBI taxonomy): domain Eukaryota; kingdom Viridiplantae; phylum Streptophyta; class Magnoliopsida; order Proteales; family Proteaceae; genus Macadamia; species Macadamia integrifolia. The sequence goes on along the minus strand of NW_024868567.1, from coordinate 37,785 downwards.
AGGCTAATTTAGATAGCAACATGGTCCTAAAATTAAGTGGCTATCATTGACTATAAGTTAGTTATCGATTGATCCCGTGGATAACCATTTCACCACCACATTATATTGGAATTGTTCAATTATTAATTGATCGGTGCTTGAGCCCAAAACATTTAGTAATTAATCTGATCGACCATGAACTTCAACCGACCGATTTAAGTTGGATCTATTAGTGGGGGGCAACCTTTGAAACCTCTATTATCAAGTGTTAACAACATAATTAATACATTTGAGGATGAAGAATCATGTTATTAGGATGAAGAGTCATGAGGAGGAGATCAGGTCCTCGAGCGAGAATCTTGTATGAGAACCTAATCCACACTCCTCCCTCTCTTTCTCCCCATGACTTTTGACCTTGAATTATTACATCACAAAGGGTCGGATATCACATTACATTATTCCTTGCTTAGGTTGCAGGTTGTATCTAGCAAGTGGTGACACATAATAGAAGGGCCCAAGTCAAATTTATCATCTTTTTGAATACCGCGGCTCCCTTAGCTAAAACAGTACTTTCTATGAGAAAAGACAGTCGATTCTTCATTACGAATGTGTCTTTTTCACAAGCTGAGTTGATGTGTTTGAACAGAGGTAAACTACTAAGCTATATAAAGGGTTAAGGAGAGGTTCCTTGAGAACATATCCAAAGCATCACCACTTTGGAAGTGTAAGATGAGTAGACAAGGAGGCAAGGGAGCCTCAATGGCCTCAGCCCTCATTACCACTCTTGTAGTGTTGGCTGTGTCTCTTAGCTTACCACTAGAGACCACTGCACGCAACAACTACTCTCCTTCACCCCCCAAGAAATCTCCCCCTCCTTCCTCGCCTCCTTCCCACTTCAAGTCTCCACTAACACCACCACCACCACCACCAAAGGAGCTTTACAAATCTCCACCACCCCCATCAGGCCACAAATATCCTCCACCATCCCCAGTCTACAAGTCTCCTCCACTGCCACCTAAGGAGCACCATAAACCACCCACTGACACCACAAACCACCCACTGAACACCACAAATCTCCTCATTCTCCTCCAGAACCACCAAAGGAGCACCACAAACCACCCACTGAGCATAACGAGCACCACAAACACCACCACAAATCACCCACTCATGAGCATCATAAATCTCCTTGGTCACCACCTAAGGAACACTACAAACCACCCACTGAACACCACAATTCTCCTCCACCACCAAAGGAACACCACAAACCACCCCATGACCACCACAAGCACCCACTACCATCACCGCCTAAGGTGCCCTACAAGCACAAGTCTCCACCGCCAAAGGAGCACCACAAACCACCCCATGACCACCACGAGCTTCCACCAGTGCACAAATACCCACCACCATCACCTCCTAAAGCGCCCTACAAGTCCAAGTCTCCCCCACCTCCTCCCACTCCAGTCTACAAATACAAGTCTCCTCCTCCACCAACAAAGGAGCACCACAAACCTCCACCATTGCACAAGTACCCACCACCATCACCTCCTAAGGCGCCTTACAAGCCTCCCACTCCAGTCTACAAGTTCAAATCGCCGCCACCACCACCACATGTTTAGCATTACACTTCACCTCCTCCTCATATTTACTAAGAAGGCTTATAGACAAAAATGGTAAGCTTGTCACAGTATTCCTATACTTCAAAACATTGATTAAGATATGATGTTTTCTTAGTATTGATAAGAGTACTTTAAATATCAACACAATTTATGAACATTTTTCTGTTCACATCTTTGAATTGCAGGAGAGCAGTTGTTAGGAGGATGGAGTTAACCGAGTAAAAAGTAGGGTTTCTAATCTTCTTCGTCAGAGAAGGAAAGAGAATTAATGTACTTTGTGTGATTCTTGTTCTTGAGATAATTTAGTAATAATAATTGGAGAAAAGGCCAGGTTGGGAAAAGGAAGAAGAAGAAGACGAGAGAGAAGATCTATCACTTTCCATGTAAATCGTGCAACGCAATGTACTGGAAAACATGTTTGTGCTTGGGCCGTGTGCATCTATGCATTTATTTATTTATTTATTTATTATTATTTTTTTAATCACTATAGAAAGGTACATGATTTTTTTTTGGAAAAAGAAATTGGGCATTGTCATGGTTTCAAGTATCGACCTGGTATTCGCTGAGATTGATCCCCGATCTTAGACCAATTTGGATCCATTATCCAGATCGATTCGGGGATAAAATAGTAATAAATTAGTACTTTTTATAAAAAGTAAGGAAAATTGATCAATACGCACCAATCTAATTTGATTCAGATCGGTATTGGATCTATATTAGCAAAGACCGATACCAATCTCAATACCATCCCTTAAATCTTTGGCAAGTGTTTTCTCGTGGGGGACATAGCAGCCACCCCGCGTCCTAGGAGGAATACAAGGGTCATTTTGCACCCTTGTATCTTGACGTGACCCTCATGTCTCATCCAGAAACTTTGTTACAAAGAAATTTATTGATGAGCCTGCACATGGCTTCCGAATCACAAGCTTCAAGAATCAATAGACTGGATATAGGTCATGCAATGGAAATGTGCACGGCATCGAGTATAAAAAAAGTAAGCTCAAAATAGCCATAGTTAATTATTTATTGTAGGTTTTAGGGATATAAGTCTATTTTCCTCTTTCCATTTTTTCATTTTCATCACTCTCAAATGCTTTGTTTGGATGGTTGTGAGTGAAATTAAAATGAAGCGAAGTGAAATTTTCAACCCTAGAAAAGAATCTTCTATTATCATTACCCCATATGGTTGTATCACTAACTCCATCAATCCATATTTTGCCATTAAATATCATTTTATTTTACATCCAAATCCCCTAGGTTTTAAAAGTAACTTGAATATTATACCTAAAAAGCATCAT